>NW_020539727.1:20457375-20556746 GCF_003426905.1 Ctenocephalides felis
ACTAAGCAAATCTAAATTCTCAATCTTTGCAGTTCCTGTTCAACCTCTCGTTTCCTCACATGGTACTCCCTGATTTTATCGAGTTGTGCCTGAAATAATAATATTGGGAGTTTTGGGTATTCCTTGACAATCACTGCATTACTCGGCCCACTGATTTGGACTGTCGAAGGATAAAGGATCACTAGTTTCACTGGATTGTTAGAGTTTTTCTGCATTTCCAAAACCCTGATCATAGCTTATCTAAACCCATTGTCTGCAAATTAGGGTTATCCACCAGTTTTGACTTTCTCGTCGGCGATTTTCTGCCTTTGCAAACCCTCATCATAACTTCCATCTACATCCCTCCTCAGCAGATGTCGCTTTTCACTATTTTGCAACTGCAGAATTTTGGAGAATAGCTTTCAACGACTTGGTCATAAAGGCTACGTTTTGGCAAGGGCTTTTCTTCCCCCCATGTGGTTGTCCAGTAGTTTTACAGCACCAGGTTTTTTAAGCAGAGATTCAATAACACTGTCGAAGGATAAAGGATCACTGGATTCACTGGACTCGCTGGAATTGGTAGCAGGTTGGCAGGTGGTAGTCATTGTAATTGTAAAGTACTTCATTGTAGCAAGCACACATTTATTTAAAACAAGTCAGGTCTACGATTCAACAATTTCATTCGGGTAGCATCACTAAGCAAATCTAAATCCTGAAATCTTTTGCAGTTCCTGTTCGACCTCTCGTTCCTCACATGATACTCCTGATTTCATCGAGTTGTGCCTGAATTGCTGCTTCAATCATCCTACGCACAGTCTCTTCACTATCTTCTATTCGGAGTTTCGGGTATTCCTTGACAACTACTGTATTTCCTGGGCCGCTGATTTGGACATCACCAGCAATCCTGTCGAAGGCCTCTCTGCCAATTTTAGTCGATGATAAAGGATCAGTGGATTCACTGGATTCACTGGAATTGGCAGCTGGTTGGCAGGTGGTAGTCGTTGTCGTTGATTGACAAGTACTAGTACTATTATGGTACTGGTGGTGTCGGTGTCGGTGCTGGTAGAATCTGTGGAATTTGCTTCAAAGTCATCAAACAACCCGTTTGCTACATCGTCGACATCAAAATGTTGACTTTTGGACATCTTGGCGAATAATGGATCTGGATGTACTTCATTGTAGTTACCAGGATTGAGACTTGGGAATAAAATGCTTACATTTTCTTTATCATCGTAACTGTTGTGTGGTATAGGTTTGAATAAAGCTAGAGCATTGTGCAAGAATTTTTGATGGGCTTTATTAGCGTTGCATGTATGTTCCAAGATTTTTTTCTTCAATTGTTCACCATTTTCATGCAGTTGCTTTTTAAGTTCAAAATTTTATGAGTGTCATTCAATTTAGCACTTTTGTCATCAACTTTCGAATTATTATCAGACTTTGCATCATTCCCTAAGTTTGCACAATGCTCATTTTCACCACTGCCAACCAGTGTTGAAGATTTAAAAGCATTATTATCAAGTGAATAAGGATTAACTTCTTATCTCTGATCAACTTGTTAACAGTTTGTCTCGGGCTACGTTCAGATAATTTTTCATCGGCGACAGAGCAGGATGATTTTAAAATTCTGTCGATATCTTTTACATAATCAACTTTATGGTTCAACTTGAATCGTTTATCAGAACTGCCATTCAGAGGGTTATCAAATAAGGACCAAAAGTCTGGTGCACGTTTGGAATCAACTGAATCTTTTTTATCATCAACTGGTGCTGACGCATGATTTTTATTCGAACCACGTTTGACTAATTTGATATCCTTATCATTACTTCCTGGCAATGACTTTAAACCATCATTGAAATTCGAGTTAATTTTAGCATCTACAGTTTTCGGAGCTTGGTCATTCTGGTTACGTTTGTATTTAATGGTGTTGTATCTATTTAAAATATTTGAGGATCTTAATAAATTGTTGAAGGCATCTCCAGCTTTGAATGTAGAAAAATCACGTTTGGACTTGGAATCATCATGGTCAGTATTAACCAGATTTGGCTTACCTTCGCCTGTATTATCTACATTCCTTGTCTGCAAATTTTGGCTTGTGAGAATGGTGTCGACAATGTTTTCATGCTTCTGGTACAAAGACTTATCATCACCAGGTGCTAAATCTTTTTCCTGGCTTTGTAAGTCTTTAACATCACATCCATTATCGACATTCCTCGTTTGCAAATTATAGTTATCCACCAGTTTTGATCTTTTTTCGCCGGTTGTTAAAGCGTTTTTCTGCATTTCTAAGGCCTTATCATAGCTTCCATCATCTAAATCCATCGTCTGCATATTATGGTTATCCACCAGTTTTAAACTTTTCTCGTCGGTTACAGCGTTTTTCTGCATTTGCAAGCCCTGATCATAGCTTCCATCATTAACATTCATCGTCTGCAAATTAGGGTTATCCGCCAGTTTTGACTTTTTCTCGTCGGCGATTTTCTGCCTCTGCAAACCCTCATCATAACTTCCATCTACATCCCTCCTCAGCAGATGCCGCTTTTTCACTATTTTTGCAACTGCAGAATTTTGGAGAATAGCTTCAACAACTTGGTCATAAAGGCTTCGTTTTGGCAAGGGCTTTTCTTCCCCCCCATGTCGGTTGTCCAGTAGTTTTACAGCACCCGGTTTTTTTAGCAAAGCTTCAACAACATTGTCGTTAAGACTACGTTTTCCTACTGAAGACTTGGCTTGGTTACTACGAATTTTTGATTTATCCACCTGCCCAATTAATACATTGTTGATATTGCCAACGTTTGGCAAAACCGGTACACGAAGACTTCGTTTCGCCTTAACATCTTTGCCAGAATCACCAATTTTTACAGGATTCAGAAGGTATTTGTAGTAATCGTGGCCAAATTTCGGATATGTAGGCCCGTAACCGTCTCTCAGAGATCTTTTTAATAATTCATCGTTATTCAAGCCGTTTTCTACATCAATTGTATTCGTACGTTCCAACACCGTGGGTTCAATCATCGGCGAAATAAATAATTTATCGATATAGTTTTCACTGTAAGATTTTGTTGTCGTTTTACCAGAATGTTTTGTACTTGCAGTTATTTCAGCAGGAGTATTAAAAAAATCCTCCACACTTTGTTTTCCTGAAACAAATAGTATGGTAACTAAAGGTGCAAGGCATCGTGCCTTAAAGCAAATTAAATTTAAACTAGTTGGTTTGGTATTTAGCCTTGAGGCAAGTTACATGAACTTTCCGATATGTGTAAATAATCGACTTAATAAAAAAAAAAGTATAAATAATATACTTCATCAATCCTACTTTAAAAAAAAACGATAATAATTTTAGCAAAGTTTGACAAATTTTTAAAATTAAACTACTTGTCGTAAAACCGTAATATTACAGTAAGTTCTATAAGACCAAGATATCGCCAAAAAAAGTTCCATGAAAATCGGCTTAAATTTTTTTTTCAACAGTTTATTACAAGAAAACGGCTCGGTAGATTCTCACCTAAAATTGATCAGTACCATTCCCAACTAATATCTTTCGAACAGTTTTTGATTTTTTAAAATCGGTTCGTTTGGATGAGCTTAAATGTGGACGAAAAGTTTAACACTTTTTTTGAAATTGCAAAGAAACGGCTTGGCAGATCGTCGCACAAAACCATAGTCCTCACCGAAATACATCAAATGGCTTTTAAATTTCTAAAATCGGTTCAAGCGTTTTTTTGAGAAAACGTCGATCAAAAGTCTAATTTTGACAAATGCCAAAAAAACGATACCAATTGTGCTGTTTTAGAGATAAAATATCGAAGCGAGTAAGCTCCGCAATGCAGCAGTTTAACGTTCAAACAATATAAATATTGGTACGGAACTCGTGTAAGCAATTTGCACTTATTTAAATCTATGTGTATTTATCCATTGATCATTTTTACCACCAAAACGCCTTTTCTCACTATTTTGCTAGACCTGTCTTTTTGATTATTGAAATCGAATACTCCGTTCTCCATAAAAACCTAAAATACCATTTTCAGCACTTTTTCTCCCGTATCTCCAAAATAACTGGACCCGCCTTTGTCAAAAACTAATGAGCAAGTTTCCTTATCAATAGGAATTGAATGTTTTGTGAATTATGAAAATCGGTTGCTTCGTTTTTTCGACGAAAAATTATAAGAAAATGTTGTAAATTGTATGAATATATTGTAAATTATCAGAAAATGTTTAAAACTTGCCAAAAAATATTGTAAATTGTCTGAAAGTGTTTTTAATTGTCTGAAAATATTGTAAGTTAACTAAAAATTTTGTAAATTTTCTCAAAACATTGTAAATTATCTAAAAGTGTTGTAAATTATCTAAAAGTTTTGTAAATTGTCTAAAAATATTGTAAATTGTTTAAAAATATTTCAAAATGTTTCAAGATGTTTCAAAATGTCTTAAATTGTATGAATATAATGTAAATGTTCAAAAATTCTGTGAAAGGATTGTAAATTGTCTGAAAATGTTCAAAAATTGTGTGAAAGGATTGTAAATTGTCTAAAAATGTTTTAAATTATCAGAAAATATTGTAAATTGTATGAAAATGTTTCATATTAACTCAATATATTTTAATTGTCAGAAAGAAAGAAATATATTTTAATTGTCAGAAAGAAAGAAATATATTTTAATTGTTTAAAAGTTGCCAAAAAATATTGTAAATTGTCTGAAAATGTTTTAAATTATCAGAAAATATTGTAAATTGTATGAGAATGTTTCATATTAACTCAGTATATTTTAATTGTCAGAAAATGTTTAAAAGTTGCCAAAAAATATTGTAAATTATCTAAAAATATTGTAAATTATCTAAAAATATTGTAAATTGTCTAAAAATGTTTGAAAATGTCTCAAAATATCTCAAAATGTTTCAACTTGTCTGAAAATGTTTTAAATTTGTCAGCAATTGTTCAAAAATTATGTGAAAAGATTGTAAATTGTCTGAAAATGTTTTAAATTATCAGAAAATATTGCATATTGTATGAGAATGTTTCATATTAATTCAATATATTTTAATTGTCAGAAAATGTTTAAAAGTTGCCAAAAGATATTGTAAATTGTCTGAAAGTGTTTCTAAATGTCTGAAAATATTGTAAGTTATTTGAAAATTTTGTAAATTTTCTCAAAACATTGCAAAACATCTAAAAGTGTTGTAAATTGTCTGAAAATGTTCAAAAATTGTGTGAAAGGATTGTAAATTGTCTGAAAATGTTTTAAATTATCAGAAAATATTGTAAATTTCATATTAACTCAATATATTTTAATTGTCAGAAAGAAAGAAATATATTTTAATTGTTCAAAAGTTGCCAAAAAATATTGTAAATTGTCTCAAAATATTGTAAGTTATCTAAAAATATTGTAAATGGTCTCAAAACATTGTAAATTGTCTCAAAGTGACTCAAGGTGTTTCAAAGTGTTTCAAATTGTATGAATATAATGTAAATTGTCAGAAAATATTGAAAAATTGTCAGAAAATATTGTAAATTGTCTAAAAATATTGTAAATTATCTGAAAGTGTTTCAAAGTGTTTCAAAATGTCTCAAAGTGTTTCAAAATGTCTCAAAATGTCTCGAAGTGTTTCAAAATGTCTCAAAATATTTCAAATTGTCTAAAAATGTCTCAAAATATTTCAAATTGTCTAAAAATGTCTCAAAATATTTCAAATTGTCTAAAAATGTCTCAAAATATTTCAAATTGTCTAAAAATGTCTCAAACTGTATGAAAATATTGTAAATTGTCTAAAAATATTGTAAATTGTCAAAAAATATTGTATATAGTAAATTGTATGAAAATGTTTAATATTATCTCCAAATGTTTTTAATTATCAGAAAATATTGTAAATTGTCTCACAAGAATGTAAATTTTTATAAAATGTTAATAAAAATTGCCAGAAAATGTTTAAAAATTATCAAAAAAAAAAAATACTGTTGATTGTATGAACATGTTTTAAATCATCAGAACATGCTTTAAATCATATGAAAATGTTATAAATAGTTCAAAAATGTAAATGTTTGAAAATATTGTAAATAGTCAATCTGAAAATGTTGTAAATAGTCTAACAATTTGGCAAATTTTCTAAAAATGTTGCAGATGCTCAGAGTAAAATGCTCTGTAGATAAATAAACTAGCCATAAATTTAAAAATAATTTTAACCAAACATACACAAGCACACATTTATTTAAAACAAGTCAGGGTTTGTATTCAACAACTTCATTCGAATAGCATCACTAAGCAAATCTAAATTTGTTACCATAATTAAAAATTCAAAAGCTTTAAATGGATGTTTTTTTGAAAATTCAGCAGTTTTTTTTAAAACAATTGTGCTGTTTTAGAGATGAAATATAGTTTAACGTTTAAACAATATAAATATTGGTACAGAACCCGTGTAAACAATTTGCACTTATTTAAATCTATGTGCATGTGTCTATTGACCATTTTAACCACCAAAATGCCTTTTCTTACTAAAATAGTAAGACCTGCCTTCCCAAAAATTTAGACAGTTCTCCTAAAAACTAAAATACCATTTTTTGGCACTTTTTGACCCGTATCTCCAAAATAACTGGACCTGCCTTTGCCAAAAATTAACGAGCACGTCTCCTTATCAATAGGAATCGAATGTTTTGTGAATTATAAAAATCGGTTGCTCGATTGTGAGGTTATAAAAATTGTATCCACACATACATACATACAATTTTTGCAATTACTACATCTTACCTTCTTCTGCATTAGTTTCATCAATCCTAGCAGGTTGTCCAATATTCTGGGGATGAAAATTTCGTACAGTATTATACAAAAAGTTCTGTTGTTCTACAGGATCTGGACTCGGTGTTAGTGGAGCAGCGATTGGAGAAAAACCAAACAAGTTGTTCTTTTCCACTGGATTCTCCGTTTCCAGAAAGATGTTTTTAGCATTATGTTTGCTATTTCCATCTTGAATGCTGTCTTGATTAATATTAATGGCATCTGAAACTATTTTTATTTATCTTAAAATTAGTAGTTGATTGTGATGTGCCAAGAGGAATCAAGTCTTTAACCCAGCGATTTCCAACCTGTGGGGCGCGTCCCCTTTGGTGGGCGCCACACCAATTCATAGGTGGCGCAAAGCTGTTTTAAAAATATTAATTTTAAATGCCGAGTAAGTGTCAAAAACAAATCAACAAAGCTCAACCGTCGCATTAATTTTTTTTATTGTGTTAATTATTATTCTATTTGTTTTCATTAAATTTGAAATTATTTTTTCTTATAATCAATAGTAATGTTTGTATGTACATTTTTTTAAAATATTGTGTATTATTTGGCATAGTTTCAGTTAAGTATATTTAAATTAAATTGTTAAAAAAATTAGGTGGGGCGCAACATTTTTTTCTTTCGAAAGGAGGGCGCAAGCAAGAAAAGGTTGGAAACCACTGCTTTAACCTGATAGTGGGCACATCACTAAGTATATGAAAATACTAACCTCTATGTGCTCGATCTAATTCAACAGCATCCAAAGATTTCATCAATTCACCATCACCAGCTGATTCAATACTTCGTTTTTCATCATCTGAGGACTCCCTTTTACCATCTTCAGCTAATACAATACTTTTTTTATGTTCAGTATTTGAAGACTCCATCAATTCACCTTCACCAGATGATGCAATACTTTTTTCGTCATCAGTATCTAAAGACTTGATCAGTTCACCTTCACCAGCTGATGCAATACTTCGTTTTTCATCATCTGAAGACTTCTTCTTACCGTCTTCAGCTAAGGAAATACTTTGCTTATCTTCAGTAATTAAAGACTTTTGTTCACCTTCACCAGCTGATGCAATACTTTTTTCGTCATCAGTATCTAAAGACTTGATCAGTCCACCATCACCAATACTTTGTTCGTCATCAGTATCTGAAGACTTTGTTAGTTCACCTTCACCAGCTGATGCAATACTTTGTTTGTCATCAGTATCCGAAGACTTGAGTTCACCATCACCACCTAATGCAATACTTTGTTTGTCATCAGTATCTGCAGACTTCATCAGTTCACCTTCACCAGCTGATGCAATACTTCGTTTTTCATCATCTGAGGACTTCCTCTTACCATCTTCAGCGAAGGAAATACTTTGTTTATCTTCAGTATTTGAAGACCTTTGTTCACCTTCACCAGATGATGCAATACTTTGCCTATCATCAGTATCTAAAGACTTGATCAGTTCACCTTCACCAACTGATGCAATACTTTGCCTATCATCAGTATCTGAAGACTTGATAAGTTCACCATCACCAGATGATGCAATACTTTTTTCGTCATCAGTATCTGAAGATTTGATCAGTTCACCTTCACCAACAGATGCAATACTTTTTTCATCATCAGTATCGAAAGACTTCATCAGTTCACCTTCACCAACAGATGCAATACTTTGTTTGTCATCAGTATCTGAAGACTTCATCAGTTCACCATTGTTAGCTGATGCAATACTTCGTTCGTCATCAGTATCTGAAGATTTGATCAGTTCACCTTTACCAGCTGATGCAAGACTTTGCCTATCATCAGTATCTGAAGAATTCATCAGTTCACCTTCACCAACTGATGCAATACTTTTTTCATCATCAGTATCTAAAAACTTTACCTGTTCACCATCATGAATACTTCGTTTTTTGCCAAAATCTGAAAACTTCACAAGTTCATCATCATCACCAGCTGATGCAATACTTTTCTCGTCATCAGTATCTGCAGACTTCATCAGTTCACCTTCACCAACTGATGCAATACTTTGCCTATCATCAGTATCTGAAGACTTGATAAGTTCACCTTCACCAACTGATGCAATACTTTGTTCATCATCAGTATCTGAAGACTTTAGTTCACCATCAATACTTCGTTTTTTGCCCAAATCTGAAAACTCCATCAGTTCACCTTCACCAGTTGATGCAATACTTTGCCTATCATCAGTATCTGAAGACTTTAGCAGTTCACCTTCACCAACTGATGCAATACTTTTTTGGTCATCAGTATCTGAATATTTGAATTCTCCTTCACCAGCTGATGCAATACTTCGTTCATCATCAGTATCTGAAGACTTTAGTTCACCACCACCACCACCTGATGCAATACTTTGTTTGTCATCAGTATCTGAAGACTTGATCAGTTCACCATCGCCAGCTGATGCAATACTTTTTTCGTCATCAGTATCTGAAGACTTCATTAGTTCACCATCGCCAGCTGATGCAATACTTCGTTCGTCATCAGTATCTGAAGACTTGATCAGTTCACCATCACCAGCATCTGAAGATTTTTCCTCACCATCATCCGCTGATGCAAAACTTTGATTGCCTTCAGTATCTGAAGACTCCCCTTCATCAGCTATTTCTTCAGCACTTTCTTGATTGTAAGGAGAACTCAAACCAAGAGTATCTTCAGCCAACAGTTTATAAAACAGCCTTCTATCAGTTCCTGATAGTGAGTCGACAGCTGATACTATCTCATCATCAGTCCATTCGGCAATGTTGAAAGCGTGATCCACTTTTGGGTCTCGGGGTTGGTCTTTGCGTTTTTCGCGGTCCAATTGGACCACAAAATTCTTAGGAATATCTGGGATAAAAGAATTAGAATTAGGAAGTTGTGTTATAGATGTTGTAAGTTGTCTAAGGAGGTTGTGGGTTGGCAAAAATGATTGCAAATTGTTTGAAGAGGTTAAAAATAGTCTAGAAATGTTACAAATTGTCTGAACATGTTTTAATTCGTTTAAAAACATTGTAATTTGCCTAAGAAGGACGCATGTTAGAGGGTGTGAGAAAAGTTTTAAGTTTGGAAGTAGTCCAAACAGTGTAAAGAGTTTGTAAATAGTCTAAGGAGGTTGTAAATAGTCCAAGGAGGTTGTAAATAGTCCAAGGAGGTTGTAAATAGTCCAAGGAGGTTGTAAATAGTCCAAGGAGGTTGTAAATAGTCCAAGGAGGTTGTAAATAGTCCAATGAGGTTGTCGATAGTCCAATGAGGTTGTCGATAGTCCAATGAGGTTGTCGATAGTCCAATGAGGTTGTCGATAGTCCAATGAGGTTGTCGATAGTCCAATGAGGTTGTCGATAGTCCAATGAGGTTGTCGATAGTCCAATGAGGTTGTCGATAGTCCAATGAGGTTGTCGATAGTCCAATGAGGTTGTCGATAGTCCAATGAGGTTGTCGATAGTCCAATGAGGTTGTCGATAGTCCAATGAGGTTTTAAATAGTCTAATGAGGCTTAAAATAGTCCAAGGAGCTTGTAAATAGTCCAAGGAGCTTGTAAATAGTCCAAAAAGAGGTTGTGAATCGTCCAAGGAGGTTGTAAATAGTCTGAGGAGGTTGTAAATCGTCCAAGGAGGTTGTAAATCGTCCAAGGAGGTTGTAAATAGTCTGTGGAGGCTGTAATTAGTCTGTGGAGGCTGTAATTAGTCTGTGGAGGCTGTAATTAGTCTGTGGAGGCTGTAATTAGTCTGTGGAGGTTGTAATTAGTCTGTGGAGGTTGTAATTAGTCTGTGGAGGTTGTAATTAGTCTGTGGAGGTTGTAATTAGTCTGTGGAGGCTGTAATTAGTCTGTGGAGGCTGTAATTAGTCTGTGGAAGCTGTAATTAGTCTGTGGAAGCTGTAATTAGTCTGTGGAGGTTGTAATTAGTCTGTGGAAGCTGTAATTAGTCTGTGGAGGTTGTAATTAGTCTGTGGAGGCTGTAAATAGTCTGTGGAGGTTGTAATTAGTCTGTGGAGGCTGTAAATAGTCTGTGGAGGCTGTAAATAGTCTAAGGAGGTGGTCAATAGTCCAAGAAGGTTGTAAGTTGTACAAAAAGAATGTATGTTATCGAAAAACATTGTACGTTGACTGATAGTGATGTAAGTTGGCAAGTTGTCCAAGGAGGTTGTTGGTTTTCAAAAAGTAGGGGTTGTCGGTTTTCAAAAACCGGTTTTTTGGCGAAAATGATGTAATTCTAAAACCGTTTTTTTTGTGAAAAAAGCCGGTTTTCGCTGTTTAAATGGAAAGAGACAAATATAGCCAAATATGAAAGATAGATGAAAGCGTTTTGATTCTTGAAATCATATCATTTCTTAGCATTTGATATCTTATCAATCTGCAATGGTTTCCAGAAAGGTTATGTATATATTATTTTAGATTTTTATACCAGTGTATATATTAATTTAAATCAGTGTGACTTCTTGAAGAAGTAACTTCCTATACTCAAACTTAAAAAGAGTTTTAAACTCTAGAAGCCGCAAATTAAAGAACAAAAAACTTTGAATTATTATATCAGGCTTTAAAAACAACTAAGCATAATTTGGTCGCAAGTATGAGAGTAATTTCTATTTCAGAAAATTTTGTGAGTAAACAAAGGACACGTCTAAGTAGTAATTCGATGAACGTTCTCAGTTTTTGAAATCATATTTTATTAAACAAAGAAACTATTAAAATGTTTAAAATTAATTGATTAAAATTGCTCTGAACAGACAAAACCCGAGTTTAGCTTAATTGTTTTCAAAACTAAAATTGATATTAACAGGTATGTATCAACATGTATCTAGTATTTTTTTTTTAATTAAATGATTGTTTTTTATTTAAAAATGTATTATTTTTATTTATTTGAAAGCTTTCCTGCACTATCATGAAAATATTTTCATTCTTATATGTGAAAATAATGCATGAATAATGAATAATTCTTTTTAAAGTTATTTAATCAAGATAAACTATTATTTTTTAGTTCTACTAATTAAAATTGAAATAATTTTGTTTACTATCCATAAAACTGAACAATAAATAAATTCAGTCAAATACTGCTCTAAATCCCACTAAATTTGTGGATAAATTACAGAATATTCGAGCAAAAATATATTTTTTATATAAAATTCGAAAACCGGCTAAACCCGGTTTTTCAGTAAAATTAGAATTCAAAAACCGGTTTTCTGAAAAGTCGGTTTTTGTACAAACCCTAGTTGTTAGTATTGCAAGAAAGTTGTAAGTTGTCTTGAATTATAGTACATAGTAAAATATTGTAAATAAACTAAAAATATTGTAAGTTTCCAGAAAATATGAATTGTAAGCTGTCTCTTGGTGATTTTGTGAGTTGTGAGATTCTTCTGATAATGTTATAAGTTGCTTCTAAAAATATTTAGAATCGTCTAAATATATTTTAAAAATGGTTTAAAAATGACAAAGTGGATTGTTCTAAAATGCTGTACATTGTCCCAAAATGTCACAAATTGTCTGATAAACAACTACATTTTACATTTCAGCATTAAGAAGTTCAAAGAATGAGATTATATCGCCAGCAAGAAAGTAAAAAAAAATACAAGTAGTCAATGAATGTATGTTAATTTTAATTACATGAAGTTCTTCAAACACAAATATTACATGATGAGCGAAGTTGCGAAAATAATATTTGTTTAGGCGTTGTTTAACATAATACACTGTGTGAAAGAATATTATAGAATTCATTAATCAGCAATTACCTGATTTCTCTAATGAAGGTTCTTTACTAAATGTTAATTACAATGACACACCGATCATATCATTTGAAGTATGACATGAATTACATTGTTTTTAAATTTTATACATATTTTAAATGCTATTACCTGCATATAAATATCCATTCATGTAGTCCAAACTATCCCTTTCTGCATTAAACGTTGAATCCTTCATAACAAATCCGGCGAGTTCATTCATATCTTCATTTTCATCACCAGAACGAAAAACGACATTTTTCTTATCATTTTTAAGATTTGCTCTGAGTAGTGCCCCTGCTCGAAATTTATCTTGAATATCATTTTGAGAATCAGAAACAGAATCAGAAGCATCGTCGGAATCATCATTCAAAGGTTCCTGGTTCGTTTTAGAGACACCAGGATCATCTGAGGGGATAATAGTTTGTTAAGGCAAAACGCCACTTACACCCAGTTTATTATTTATTTATTACCTTTAGCGATATTTTCCTCAAACGGCACCTCGTCATATTGCTCGATTCGATCATCAATACATCTTATTTCCTCATTATTTTGACACTTAATTAAAAATATTGATAGTAATAATATAAAAAGAGTGGTTAAATTCATTTGGTAAATTTGGATACAAAATATAAAAAATGTTTTATTATTTTTCCGAGTATAAATATAAATTGTAAAATACACAAATTGTTCACTTCTAAATTTGCTGATAAAATTTTGTTTTTAAATTGAGGCGATGCGATAGTTGACTTTCGAGGATTGTAAAACAAAATATTTAAACGTCACAAAAACAACGAATATTTTGTTCTAGAATTTATTTTTGTTTTTTAAAAAATGTGTCCTGTAGCAGCCTAAATACCATCGAATTATTTTTAATATCCAAAATAAAATTTGTTGAAGTTTGTTAAAGGAAAGTAAAGTATTTCAATATTCAAGTGTGCACACAATTTTTACTAGAATTTAGTAAATTTTATCTAGTTTATATGCAAATTAACAAAATACTAACGCCCACATTTCAACTGCGAATTATTCAAAATTTCAATAACCAAGTGTATATAATAGCTTTTACTAGTATTTAGTAGTATTTTAGCGGTATTTTAGTAGGATTTACTAGATCTTAGTAAATTTTATCGAGTTTCTACTAATGTAAACAGAGTTTAATGTCCAGAATGTAAATTAAAAGTTATTTGAAAAAACGTAAAAATTGTCCTAAATCCATATATTGCAAATTATGTAAATACTAAAGTCTGCATTGTAACTACGAATTATTCAAAATTTCAATATCAAGGATTGTGAAACAAAATATTAAAATGTCATAAAAACAACAAATATTTTGTTCTAGAATTTATGTTTGTTTTTTAAAAAATGTGTCCTGTAGCAGCCTAAATACCATCGAATTATTTTTAATATCCAAAATAAAATTTGTTGAAGTTTGTTAAAAAAAAGTAAAGTATTTTAATATCCAAGTGTATAAAACAGTTTTTACTAGACTTTAGTAAATTTTATCTAGTTTCTACTAATTTAAACGAATTGCAATGCCCAGAACGAAAATCACAAGATATTTTAAGAAATGATAATAAAATGATAGATAATAGATGTGAAATGTAGAATGAAAATTAAAAGTTATTTGAAGGAAAGTAAAAAAAATGTAGTAAACCATACAATCCATATAATCGAAATACTAAAAGTGCGCATTTTAACTACAAATAATTCGAAATTTTAATATGTGTGTATAAAACAGTTTTTACAAGATCTTAGTAAATTTTATCTGTAAACGAATTGCAATGTCCAGAACGAAAATCACAAGATATTTAAATAAAAGCAAAAAAAAAAAAATTACCAAATTCATATATTGCAAGATTTTAATTACGAATTTAAAAATAAGAATTTCAATATCCAAGTTTATATAACAGTTTTTACTACATTTTAGTAAATTTTGTCTAGTTTTTATTTATTCTATCAGAATTTTATTATGTAAGTATATAGAATATACTATATACTTATTATATAAGTATATAGTATATATAAGTAATAAGTATATACTATATACGACACTTTTTATTAAAATTTAGTATGTTTTCTAGGTTTTAATGTATATAAATTAAAAATATTTTGAGTCCTATGATGATTGAAAATTGAATTGATTGAATTAAATTGGTTTAATCAAATGTTTTACGACGTCAAAAAAAATACCAAATTCCCTAAAATGTAATAAATTAGTTCAGAATATTTTAATTTGTCTTGACATGTTGTACTCAGTCTCAAAATGTTGTATGTAGTCTACATAATGTTGTACACAGACCTAAAATTTGGTTGCTTACAGTCTGATAATTCTCAAAAAAACTGAAAAGTCAAAATGTTGTCCACAGTCTCAAAATTTTGTGGCCTACACAGTCTCAAAACTCTGTGGCCTACAGTCTCAAAACTTTGTGGCCTACAGTGTCAAAACTTTGTGGCCTACAGTCTCAAAACTTTGTGGCCTACAGTCTCAAAATGTTGCCTATAGTCTGATAATTCCCAAGAATCTAAAAAGTGTCAAAATTTTGTTGAGTCTACAGTCTCAAAATTTTGTTGTCTACAGTCTCAAAATTTTGTGGCCTACACTGTCTCAAAATTTTGTGGCCTACACTGTACAAAATTTTGTTGTCTACAGTCTCAAAATATTGTTCCCTACACAGTCTCAAAATTTTGTTGTCTACAGTCTCAAAATTTTGTTGCCTACACAGTCTTAAAATTGTTGTTTACAATCTGATAATTCTCAAAAAAAATCTGAAAAGTCTCAAATTGTTGCCTACAGTCTCGACATTTTGTTGCCTACAGTCTGATAATTCTCAAAAAAAATCTGAAAAGTCTCAAAATGTTGTTACCTACAGTCTCAAAATTGCTGTTGCCTACAGCCTGATAATTCTCAAAAAAATCTGAACAGTCCTAAAATATTGTTGCCTGCAATCTCAAAATATTAAGTATGGTGACTACAATTTGCAAATGTTGCATACATCATGATGTTGTTGTTTTATACAGTCTCAAAATGTTGCCTACATAATCTTAAAATATTGTACACTCTGTGAAAATGTTTTAATTTGACAATTAAAAACTTCAAAAAGTTTTTTTTAACCACCAAGAGCTCTAATAATATTTTTTTAACCATGAAGGACTTCAATAGATAATAGTTAATGAATCCACAAGAATTATGTAATAAATATAAACAAGATTTGGATTTACAAAATGTCAAAATATAAACTGTCAATTGTCAAAACTTAGTTCTGGAATTAATTCTAGCAGAATCCAGAAATAAGGAAAATTAAATAAGAAGCAGAATGAATTTACCAAAACTAAGGTGAATTAAAATGTTTAGATTAGTATGGATGACAAATTTATTACAAAAAATTAAATCAATAAAATTTATCCAAGTGACAAATTAAAAACCAATCAGCAACTCCAATGAAATAATCCTAACTTATTTACCCTACCATTTTGTACTATTTTACTATTTTTACTGATTTTTTTCCAGCAACGACATAATTTTTCGAGTATCCAGGCACGATGAAGCCGATATGGAAATGTGCAAAGAAATGCTCCAACCGATCTCTGGAAATTTGGAGCTTTTTGTTGACGATCAACTAAGTCCCGATTCCAAATTGCAGTTGTGGGAAAAATGGATACAGAGAAGGTAAAACGAAAAAAATTGATAAATTTGGGAATAAAATATAAATGAAAAATAAAACTAGTGATGCATGGCATCGTGCCTTGAGGCAAATTGCCGGAACTTTCCGTACCGTATTGAAATATTCGAGAAATTTTAAACGTTTGCAAATATATTATTACAAATACTGTAACTTTCATTACTTTTGCTATCTTGTTATATCTGATCAAATCAAATGTAAATCATACGAGTAAATCAATTTATCTCCAGAACATTAACAATCGTCATTTCATTTCGAATTCAATTTAAAAAAAATATAGTTGCCTAATTTGCACAAAATTGAAAAAGTGCTCTCGTATAGTCACAGTCTAAACAGCATTTGCAAATAATTCAGTGCGACATTTTCACTTATACTGTGCTTGGCTTGGCGGCATTTTCACATTTTTCAATAGTTTTCACAAAATTGGAAAAGTGCTACATACATAAACAGTCTAAACGCACTTGGGTAAACATTTGTACCAGAGTGGCGCTTAGACTGTGCTTAATCTGGGTAATTTTTTGAATTTTTAATCCAAAATTACAAAAATATTTTATGGAAAATAAAAAAAAGATGTAATTTTTTTTTATCCTCAAAAGTAATTGTTTTGTCAATACAAGCAGAAAGTTCTTTAGATCATTCAAATCGGACGCTTAGTTCACTCAAAAACTGCCATTTTTGCACATTTAGCTCTGTATCTTCGAAACCGGCGGACCTGCCTTTGCCAAAAACTAATCATCTCTTCTCCCAATCTTTACAAATTGAATGTTTTTTAGATCATTCAAATCCGATACTCCGTTCTCTCAAAAACTCGATTTGTATTTTCTGCACTCTTTGCTCCGTATCTCCGTAACGGCTGGACCTGCCTTTGCCAAAAACTAATCAGCACATCTCCTTATCAATAGGGATCGAATGATTTTGAAACTATTCAAATCGGTTGATCCGTGCGCCCGAAAACGTGGACGAAAAAATGCGGACATACAAAACGCACACACACACATCCATTTTTTCTGAGGTATGCCAAAATGTTCAGAAACCTTCAAAACGTCAAGAAATGCAAAAATTTTCATTTTCGATTTTCGGCCCATTACTATAACAACCCTACGGGAAGTTAATAAAATAAATGGAATAGAAAATGGGAGTTTTCAGGACTAGAAAAAAATACTATTAAATGTTAGCTAAAATTCTGATCAAGAATTTGTGTTATCTACATCATAAACAAAAATTGGCGTTCTACATCAAATTTAGTTTACGGATAGATACGTTAAAGATATGTCTTGCAATTTCCAAATAAGCTATGGCATCCTTAAAATTATCCACAAAATTAATGTTAACCTTTTTATTTTCTATTCAAATATCTCATTATTTTATCTTATTCTGTTTATAAATAATATTGTTACATTCTGCTTTATATGTAATTTTATGTTAAGCATTTTATGTTACTAACTATATATTGTAATTTTGTATATATTTTAATTCTTATTCATTATGTAAAATATTTGTATTTTTGAGTCCTCTTGGAAGAAATCTGTGGGCTATATATTTGAAATAAATAAATAAATAAATAAACCTGTCCAATTACGAACTGACATTGACAAATCCGACGTTCAACTTTTTTCCTCCAAAAAAATAAAACCGCTGTCACAAAATCACCCCAATCAAAATTTCAAATCCCCAACATGTCATCACCAAAATCCTAGTTAAAAAAATTAAAAAAAATGGTCTATACTTTTGACCAGGAACTGATAATCTTGGGATTCATAACATAAATAATTTTATTTCTATTTTTTCTTTCAATTTTTTCCAAATTTGCTGTTTCCAAAATGCTTCGTCTAATCAACTCTTTTTCCCTAAATTTAACCCTTCGGGATTTGGCGACCTGCAGAAAAAACGAGAACACCAGAATAAGAAAAAAGGTCACCACCAGAAATCCTGAACAACTTCTGATGAATTCTGCAGATAATTATAGAAGTATGCAAGAGACTAAGGAGCTGATCGCCTTTGCCCAAAAACCAGTACCGGATCCAGAAAAAGGTAACCAGAATCAATATACATCAATTGAAGTAAAACTTCTTTAGGCGCGACTAGGGTGTAAATCCGTACAAATGCAACGAAGTGCGTTACGGTAGATAAGATAAGATAAGAGTCCGAGTGCCAATGATTCGTCATTCGCTCTCGATGATATCATTTCTATACGGGTCGATTGTGGTCGATTGTGGTCGTGTATGTGAATAGAGATCTGTCGTTGTATGCGTAACGGCATCAACGTTGTATGCGTTCCGATATCAACAAGGAAATCGGCGTAGATAAATAACCATTTTAAAGTTACATTGTAGTACAAATCTTGATTTAATGAAAAATGCCTGAACCAGAAGAATATTTTACCCTGTTCCTCGAAAATAATAAAACAAATTAAGGTTAATATCAAAATTTTAAGAATATATTTACACATGTTTTAAGAATACATAGTAAAATTTTTGAAGAAAAAAATTAAATATTTTTTAAGTTATCGTCGATCTCCAACGGCGCGAAAAAAATGGCCCTTCACTGCTGCAGTCATTCTGGCCTTCTACGTGGATAAAATTTAAGAAAAAAAATTCGTTAAACTAGATAATATTGTCTGTAAAATGACCTACGATAAACAGAAAAAATTGAAAATTGATAAAATGGTGGCGTTTTAAAAAAAAAGTCGAATTTTACCCAAAATTTTGGTCGTTTTTGGACTGCCAAAATTCGATTTTTGATCCGATCAAAAAATCGATAGTTCATTTTACGGAGAACTCTATATAGAACATGTAAAAAAAATTCGATAGTTATCGGATCATTTGTTTTTGAGTAATTGCTGCAGCAAATTCGGAAAATGTTGTTTCGAGAAAAACGCGTTTTGATAAAACGATCGTTATACTATATACTATATATATACTCTTGAAATGACTGTGACTCAAA
Organism: Ctenocephalides felis; assembly: GCF_003426905.1. Lineage (NCBI taxonomy): Eukaryota > Metazoa > Arthropoda > Insecta > Siphonaptera > Pulicidae > Ctenocephalides > Ctenocephalides felis. The sequence goes on from NW_020539727.1 coordinate 20,476,435, forward strand.
AACTATTCAAGATATCGATTTAAAATTTTGGTATGTTATTTTTAAAGGTATAACCTATCGAAATATGGAAAAATTGAAAATTCGATTTTTTGAAAATTTCACACCAGTAGTGCCCCTTAAATGTAAATAATACCAGAAATTTTACTCTTCTTGGATGATTATTTTTGAAACAGTGAACCTCATTTTGGATATTCTTGTTTCAAATCTTAGAACGTCTCTATTTATTACGTTGGCAGCCCTTCATTGTTTACAATGATCGTTTCCTGCCGACAAAACCGGATACCACGTGCGACTGAGAAAACGGCGCGGACGTTTGAAAATATTGACAAATATACAATATAAATATAAAATTATATATAAATTATTTAATATGAATATAAATTTTAATAAATTTATTAGTATATATACTAGCTGACCCGGCAAACGTTGTTTTGCTAAGTAAGATATATTCTAAACAATTTCTAGAGAATCAAAAATAATAATAAGTCATGAGAATCAAGGTTATAGCTGGATATACATCTTTTTTCCCCTACTTTCAAATATTGTTGTTAAACAATGCTTAACTTTACTGGTTTTTGGCACATCGAACCTTCATATATTACTATCTATTTTTCGATAAATTCTGGAAAATTATAATCACAAATTTAGGTTCTGAATTTAAATAACATAAATAAAAAATAATATAACCTAGAAAATGTTCTATAAATACCAATGACTATATAATTATACGAATGAGATCTTTCAGAGCACCGTGTTTGAGAAAAATATGATTTGCAAAAAAAGAGTGCTACAACGCCAAAAAGTGCATTTTCATATTAACATTTCAAAAAAGTTGATATTTTGAATTTCTAGTAACACTTGCAGCCCTATTACATAATTTTACTGAATTGCAAATTTATAGCTGTTTTTGTAAGAAACATGTGTGATTTTATATTTTTATAATTTAGCACACATATTAAGAAATAACATACTAAAATTTTGTATCTCTAGCATAACGTTTTTTATTTTTAAGTATTTTTCAAAATACTCGTCAAACCGTGGACTTGCAACTATTGGAAAATAGATATGCAAGAGTGCATTTGTTTACAAAATTGCACATTTATAGCTTTTTTGTTAGAAACATATGTGATTTTATATTTTTATAACTAAGTACATATATGAGGTAATAACACTAAAATTTTATAGCTCTAGTATAATATTGTATATTTTTAAAACATTTTTCAAAAGTACTTCTCATATCTTATCCAACCGTCGATTCGCAACTAATAAAAATAGAGTATGCAAGTGTGCATTGCAATTTTTTAGTTTCTTCTGTTAGAAAGATATTTGATTTTATATTTTTATAATTCAGTACACATATTAAGAAATAACATACTATAACTTCATAACTGTATTACAACGCTTTATATATTTAAAATATATTTTAAGCCATCAATTTGTTTACGTCAAAACGTTTTTGTATATAAATAAAACTACGAACAAAACTACTTACTACAATTTAATCGTAATTAAATAATATTCACGTAAAACATCCTATTAAACGTAATTGAACATCTCTGTCAAAAGCTTTTGACATTTGACGTATTAGCCCTCGTCCATTGTTTTATTTAAATTACGCTTCTACAAAAAATTGTAAATTAAAAATATAAAGTTTCTACGCGATTTTGAAATAATACCTCATCTTTCCGACAACCTACTGGCACGAATTTTTCAGGAATAAGACTGGCCAAATCGGTTTAGCCGTTTTCGAGTTTTAGCGGATCATTTGATCGAGAGCTCCATTTTTATATATAAGATATATATATATATATATATATATATATATATATATATCATTTATAGGAATCATAAAAACCGGCAACATCTGCATATGCATATGCATATGCGTACAAGTTACCTTCTTGTCGGAGCACGAGTCGGACTCATATGTCTTATTTTTAGAATCATTTCTCGTATTTTTTCCAATCCGACACCGAAACAGAGAACCAGATGATTCCCTTTGACTTTGGAATAAAAATAAATACGAATTAAAAAACACCGGCGAGATGAATAATAAACATACAAGAGTCATCTTAATTAAACGATTCGAGTACTAAAATAGAGATAAGATATAGATTCTATAGAGAAAATTTTAAAGTTACATCGTAGTACAAATCTTAGTACGAATCAGAAGAATATTTTACCCTGTTCCTTGAAAATAATAAAACAAATTAAACATACGTGCCGTGTACAAACGTAAGTTTATTGATTAGAAATTATTTCTATATTAAAATAGATAATGTTTTTATAGACAAGACAGATTCTAAAGCTGTTCAAAGAATTATCAAACGACAGATAAATTAAAAAGACTCTACTGACAAGCAAACATAATTTTAATCCAGAACATAAAAATGGACTCTACTGACAAGCAAACTTTAATTACAATCTAGTTGATAAAAAGGGACTATACTGATGACTAAATTTAAAATTAGTAAATATAAAAACTGAAAAAGATCTTCACTAACTTGTATAGATATAAAAGATATAGAAAGGAAACATATAAAAAAGGACTCTACTGACGAGGAAACTTTAGTTTTTGATCTAAAAGATCAAAAAGGATTTTACTGACGAGCAAATAAAAAATCGAGTAGCTAAAATATGACCATAAATTTTATCTTAAAGTTAGAAAGGGATTCTACTGACAAGCCAACAAAGTTTTGATCGATAAGAAAATATAAAAAGGACTCTACTGACAGGCAAACTAAAAAGCAAAGTTTAATTTCATCTTAGAAAAAGAAAAAAGACTCGACTAGTAAGCAAATTTAATTTAGATACTAAAAGGGACTGTACTAATAAGCAAAAATATTAATGAAAAATGTTTTGTGAAAGGGACTCTACTGACGAGTAAAATATGAATAAAAAATGTCGCTAAAAAGAACTCTACTGACGAGCAAACTCAATTTTAATATAAAATATTTAAAAATGGACTTTACTGGCGACCAAATTTGAAATTCGTAAATATAAAAAAGACTATACCGTCGAGCAAACTAAAAATTGACAAAATTGACAAAAAAGACAAAAGGGAACTCTACTGACAAATGAATAATAAATAAATAATATAATAGAAAAGGGACTCTACTGACAAGTGATCAAATAACTTGATAGAAATGTACAGAATTGATCTAAAAGACAAAAAAAAGGACTCTACTAACGAGCAAAATTATTAATTAGAAAAAGGGACTCTACTGTCGAGCAAAATTATTAATATCAAATGACTTGAAAAGCAGATTCTACTGACGAGCAAGGTTATAAAAAAGGAGTCTACTGAGGAGTAAATCAAACTTAAATTTTATGAGATTTAAAAAAAAGTAAAAGAAGTCTGGAAAAAAGTAAAAATACAAGCAGTCAATGAATGTATGTTGATTTTAATTACATGAAGTTCTTCAAATATAATTATTAGATGATGAGTGAAGTTGCGAAAGTAAGATTTGTTTAGGCGTTGTTTAACATAATCGACTGTGTAAACGAATATTATAGAATTTATTAATCAGCAATTACTTCATTTCTAAATGCTAATTACAATGACAAACCGATCATGTCATATTTGAAGTATGACTTTAATTGCATTATTGTTTTTAAATATTATACATATTTTTAATGCTATCATAAATATATAATTTATAGTTTCACCATTATATAAATGTGTATAATGATTGACGACACTAATAAATGTGTGCATCACGAGTGTTACCATATTACTGATGAACATTATTCAAAATTTGTTATATGATGTATTTATTTTCACTTAAATGCCATCTTGTACAGTAGCAAATAAATTTTACTTCAATCGCGTGTGAACCTTACGCGCACTCTTTTTTTAATTTTATAATTTTGTGTCAGACGATTCAGAATGACTTGAAAAATATTTTTGTGTTTTTTACAGCCGATTCACATCCATGTGGAATTCGCGGAAAAATAATTCCGGCTACAATTCCGGAAATGCGATACATCGGTGTTCCGGATGGTATCAGGGTTGCACAAGGAATTATCCCAGAGGTCAAAAATAATTATATATATATATATATATATATATAAATATATTAGGGTGGTCCTTAAAATGGTCATTTTCGAATTTCCTTGCTCCCAGGGGCTCAAATGGTTCCAAATTGATAAAAAACAATTCTCTGAAAGTTTTAACTCTTAATATTAACGTTTAGATAGAGCGCAATTCAATCAAACTGAACAAAAAACTAATTCGATGGTAAATAGCTACTGATGTTCAACTAGCAGTAAAATAACAAAAAAAGTAATCTAAATGTATACAATTAACATTTGTAATTAAAAGAATTCGTACATGAAAACTTACTCTTGAAAAGCAATGCGATCTACGGATCATGTTAATGTATGGCACTAACTGAAAGTAATAATGTAAACTTGATCAAACAATCATACTTCATCTTCTTCCTTTGGATTCTATCTCAAAATCAGTATAGTTTATCTGTTATGACAACTGTCACAACCGTAACCAGTCACTTCTATTGTTTGTATCATGTTTAAAAAAAAGCTGGTAATAAACGCCAGTAAAAATTTTGGAATCTCAATGTAAATAAATAGGAAAAATTTTGAAAATTAAAAGAAAGAATTTTTAGGTATAACTTAGCGACAAATGAATTAAAAGTGAAAATTCGTGTCATTTTTTATTGAAAATTCGACGCTCTGCAAAATTTTTGTCAATTTTTTCATGCTATTTCCGTACAAAACTTTGATTGAATTGCGCTCTATGTAAAAGACATTATTAAGAGCTAAAACTTTCAGAGAATTCATTTTTATCAATCTGGAACCATTTGAGCCCTTGGGAGCAAGAAAATTCGAAAATGTCCATATTAAGGACCACCCTAATATATATTAGGTTGTCAAATATCTCCCTTCCGCTTTTTTGCTCTTGGTTTATAATACAAAAAGGCGGAAGGGAGATATTTGACAACCTATTATATATATATTGAAGGATTACAGTCGAGTCTTTTGCTCGATATGGGCGTGTTTCATGCGTCATAATGTTACATTTCAAAACTTTTAGTCAAATTAGTTTTCAAATCTTTTAGTTATTATTTTTTTCCAAAAAAATGTTTTTTTCTGATATGTTATAAGTTTAATTTTTTAAAATATATTTTTTCTGAGTGTTTTTGTCCTGTGTTGCTGAATGATGACACGCATCTTGTGTCGAAACGTATAAATAAAAGTTTTTAATACTTTATACCTTTTTTATTTCGACGAATGCTGCTAGTTACTTTGAAATATATATATATATATATATATATATATTTAAATTTTATTATTCTATTTTTAGGTTTATTATTATGGTCGTCCAAAAAGTCCGAACGAAATTTCAGGATCATATTTAAAGAGCAAATATTTAGCAGAACGCAAAACCGAATTGGCCGATGAAATTCTAAGGATCGAGCCTTATAAACCTGATATGTCAGGATTGTCAGTGGTAAATAAATTAATAATAACATAACATACGAATTATCTCTTAGTTATTAAGGAAAAAATAATTTGTTATTGAATAATTTACAATTTAGTAAAACATCTAGTGCAAATGTATAATAAGCATCTACCTCGAAGTAGAAAGTAAAAAGTCAACCAGAATCTGCAAAAAATTGCAAAAAAGCAATCAGATAATATATAAAAATTCCAATAACAACTTGAAAGGAATTTTTTTTCGAGGTCTAATAAGAATTTCACGAGAATAGAATGTTATAAGATCATAAATGAAAATAAGTTTCGTTTTTGTTTTCAAACATTTTTGAATGCTAATACTTATAGTTACATATTTTAAATTATTATTCACTACGAATTAAACAAGGTTTGACTTGAAATTAATTTTTACTAAATGTAAAATTAAATGCAACAATTATTGTAATTTTTGTACAAATTTTTGCAAAATTAAGTCACAAATGTAGTTTATTATTAACTTACCGTAGCGTAAGTTATATAATAGTAATCGCAAAAAAATCGAAAATGAAGATTTTTCTTAAGGTTTCAGAGGTTTCTGAACATTTTAGCATACCTTTAAAAAAATGGATGTATGTGTGTATATGCATGTGTGTGTATGCATGTGCGTGTATGTATGTGCGTGTATGTATGTGTGTGTGCGGATACAAATTTTCGTCGACGATTTGGGGGAACACGGATCAACCGATTTGAATATTTCAAAAAACATTCGATTTGTATTGATAAGGAGAAGTGCTGATTGGTTTTTGGCACAGGCAGGTCTAGCCGTTCCGAAGATACGGGGCAAAAAGTGCCAAAAACGGTAACTCTGTTTTTAAGAGAACGGAGCGTCGGATTTCAATAATTCAAAAAACATTTTACTTGAGGCAGGTCAAGCGGTTATGGACTTTCAATGAAAATAAGTTAAAAAAAATGTCATTTGGCGGTCAAATATGTTTAATTGGACATATGTACATGAAATAATCAGATATTTTATAGAGATTTTAACAATAAGTATAAATTTTGTTAACATTCCTATCGGTTCCGTACCAATGTTTTTCCGTTAGACGGCGACGTGGCGCTTACGCGCTTCGATATTTCGTCTCTATGCAGTTAAAGCAGTACGATTGTTTTTGAAAAAAGTACAGACTTTCCAAAATATTTTAAAATAAAGAAAATAATCAAAATGAAATAATCTCATCAACTCATTTTACTCAAAAGCTTAATGAAAAAATGCAATAATATCTATTAAAACCAAATTTAATGTCAGTTGAAGAATGTGCATATAATAATACAACGCATTTGTTTATTAAATTTATAACTATTAAACTATTCGCGCGATATAAATAGTATATTTCGCAAATTTGTACAAATCTAAATAATTTACAACATTGTCTAACATCACAAGACTCTACAGTAACTCGGTATACCCTAAAATTGTCAGAGAAATTAAATATGAGCTAATATGAGCTCTTTATTGCATTCGATTTCTTCTATTTTCCACAAAGTACATTTATTTATGGAATAATTTATAACTTTTGAACTATTTGTGCGATATAAATAAACTGTTTGGCAAATTTATACAAAATTAAATAAACTATAACATTGTCTAGCATTACAATAACTCTACAACAACTCTGTATACTCAAAAATAATCATAACTAGTGGTGTATTGCATCGTGCCTTAAGGCAAATTGCTGGAACTTCCCGTACCGTAATGAAATATTGGAGAAATTTCAAATATATTCTTACAAATACTGTAACTTTCATTATTTTTGCTAACTTGTTATATCCGAGCAAATCAAATGTAAATCATAAATCAATTCATCTCCAGAACATTAACAATCGTCATTTCATTTCGAATTCAATTTCAAAAAAATAGTTGCCTCCAAAATTACACAAAGTTGAAAAAGTGCTCCCGTATAGTCACAGTCTAAACGCATTTGCAAATAATTCTGTGCGACATTTTCACTTATACTGTGCTTAGCTTGGCGGCATTTTCACATTTTTCAATAGTTTTCACAAAATTGGAAAAGTGCTCCAGTACATAAACAGTCTAAACGCGCTTGGGTAAACATTTGTACCAGAGTGGCGCTTAGACTGTGCTTAGCCTGGGTAATTTTTTAAATTTTTAATCCAAAATTACAAAAATATTTTATGGAAAATAAAAAAAGATGTAATAATTTTTTATCCTCAAAAGCAATTGTTTTGTCAATACAAGCAGAAAGTTTTTTTTTAGATTATTCAAATCAGATCATGCTTAATACGATTTTCTGCATAATACTCCCCTCTATGCTTACACTATGTAAAATACTTGGATTACTGTTTCTCGCTTAAGACGCGCTTCTAAAAAGTCGTTTTAACCTATATTTGCTCTATTATAATTTTTCATCCTTCAGATAGGAAAAAAGTACGAGCAAGTCCAGTGGGAAAACAAAAAGCCTCCAAGCCTGTTTTTCGAGACACCCGGCAGTGAAACACCCTGTTGTTCGGAGGTCAACACACCAATTATATCAGTGAAGGTAAAAATAATTAATTCATTAATTAAATTTATAAAAAAAATCGTTAATTGTTCATATTTTTACAGGTAAACGACGTTTTGGTGGATTGCGAATGCAAACCACCTTGCGAAATGAATCATTTCACGTGGGAAATGCTGTTCGAGGCTCGAACTAGAGAAAAACAGATAAAGTAAGATTTTTTAAAAAAAAATTAGGGCAAACGAATTGCTGTAGGGTCTTGTAGTATTAGACAAAATTGAAGATTTAATTTTGCACAAGTTTCCCAACCCCATTAATCACCTTGCATGAATAGTTCACATGTTATGAATCATTTACTATAGATTACAATTCTAGGTATCTATGTCTCCAAAATCTAGGAAATGTGATATTAAATTATTCCCTGAAGAGATTTTACACACCAGACGTCTTGGAAGTGGGAGGCTTTTTAAATCCTGGCAAATCCTGTTTTTATTTCGACAAAAACAAAAGACTGCTTGTACCTGGACAAAAGGCTAAGTTGCCCATATGGTTTTATTCGAGAAATCGGACTGTCGAAAAAGAGTGCTGGGAACTTGTTTTAACACCGTAAGTAAAAAATATTGACTATCATATCTTTTATATATAAAAATAGAGCTCTTGATAAAATGATCCGCTAAAACTCGAAAACGGCTAAACCGATTTGGCCAGTCTTAGTCATAAAAAATTCGTGCTGATCAGTAGGTTGTCGGAAAGGTGAGATATTATTTCAAAATCGCGTAGAAACTTTACATTTTTTATTTGAACATTTTTGTAGAAGCGTAATTTGAATAAAACAATGGACGGTGACTAATACGTCAAATGGCAAATGTTTTTGACAGAGGATGTTTAATTATGTTTAATAAGATGTTTTACGTGAATATTATTTAACTATGATTAAATTGTAGTAAGTAGTTTTCTTTGTAGTTTTATTTATACACAAAAACGTTAGTAAACGGACCGCAAGTGTTACTAGAAACTCAAAATATCAACTTTTTTTGAAATTTTAATATGAAAATGCACTTTTTGGTGTTGTAGCACTTTTATTGCAAATCATATTTTTCTCAAACACGGTGTTCTAAAAACTCTCATTTGTATAATTATATACTCATTTGTATTTATAAAACATTTTCTAGGTTATATTATTTTTTGTTATTTAAATTCAGAACCTAAATTTGGTATGGATCAAAGGGACATTTTGTCGAATAACATTTTCCCAGTTATAATTTTCCAGAATTTAAAAAGGTACGGGGTTGAAAATGTCCTCCAACGATGTGTCAAAAACCAGTAAAGTTAAGTTTTGTGTAACAACAATATTTGAAAGTAGAGGGAAAAAGATGTATAACCAGCTATAACTTTGATTCTCATGACTTTGCTACCGGGAGATCAACGGTAATCTTTGAAAATCCAAAATAAAAGTATTTTCTTTCGTTGGTAGTTTTTTAGCATTAGTTAAAAATGTAATTATTTTGTAAAATACCTTTAAATAAGACATTAAACCTGTTTGCCACCTGGCCGTTACCACGTCTAAGGAGTAAAAAGGTCTAAATCATTAATCATATTTTAATGGTTTTACTAGATGATTGCTATAGCATCCACGTTAAGTTAGAGACTGAAGAAAAAAATCAGTTTCAATTGAAGAGTAATCTTGCATTTTAACACATTCGCGCCCAATAAAAGTTTGAGTAGTCGTATTATCGTATTTTGATCGTTATATACTAGATGAATGCTATAGCATCCACGTTAAGTTAGAGACTGAAGAAAAAAATCAGTTTCAATTGAAGAGTAATCTTGCACGTTAACACGTTCGCGCTCAATAAAAGTTAGATTAGTCAGAATATCATATTTCGATAACTATATACTAGATGAATGCTATAGCATCCACGTTAAGTTAGAGACTGAAGAAAAAAATCAGTTTCAATCGAAGAGTAATCTTGCACGTTAACACGTTCGCGCTCAATAAAAGTTCGATTAGTCAGAATATCATATTTTGATAATTATATACTAGATGAATGCTATAGCATCAACGTTAAGTTTGTGACTATGAAAAAAAAAGTCAGTTTCAACTGAAGAGTAATCTTGCATTTTAACACGTTTGCCCCCAATAAAAGTTTTAGTAGTCAGAATATCATATTTCAATCGTCGCATACTAGATGAATGCTATAGCATCCACGACAAATATTGCGCTTCTATTTTACGCAACTATGGAAAAAGTAAGAAGTTGGCGCCTTTTAAAAGTTTCGGTAGTCACATTATCATATTTAAATCGTCAATGCTATAGCATCCGCGTCAAGTATTGCGCTTATGACAAATTTTTGAAAGACATCAAAAAGCACATTTCTACAGTGATGACGTAGCAGAGTTTTACAGAACGTAGTCAGATAATTGTATGTTTGAAAAGTGTTATTTGTGATATAATTGTTATGGTTTTCACAATATAGTTTACATTTGCTCAAAGTCAAATTGGACCTTTGTGCCTCGCCCTGCTCCATATATATACTTTTCATTAAATTTACTTTAATTCGTCGAATGTGACTTGAAACTTTTCAAAAAGCAGGTCAAAGAAGAAATACTCAATTCAATATCTCTCCTGGCAGAAATTTGAAAATTTTGCATAAGCTCAGTAGTATTATTTACAATTATACACAAAATCCAGAAATCAAGAAGAATCTGAAAAATTTAAAAGGTAATCAATAAGTCGAAAAACCAAAAAAGATAGAAAGTGTATAAAACTTCCAGACAAAATATAGACAAACTAATGGGGTTCATCGTTTTTATAATACCTCATTATATATAGCAATCAAACAACGCATCCTTATACACTTAAAGTATTAGAATTTTTGATTCTCTAGAAATTGTTCAGAGCATACCTTACTTAGCAAAACAACGTTTGCCGGGTCAGCTAGTATATATACTATTTTACAATATTTATTTTCAATTTATGTTATTCTTTATGACAGATCGGTGGTGAAATGTGACACTAGCAAATTGCTGATTAGTCTCTTTGGAATTGCTGAAGACGAATGCGATTATAATAGTCTTAAAGAGGTAAAGTTAATAAAAAAAAATAAATAAGCTCCAATGTTTTACCAAAAGTACATCAAGAAGGTTCACAAAACTTTAATTTACCTGAATAATCCATAATAATTTCTAGATTGACGCCGAAATTGACCACAAAGTCGCCCAACGAATAGCCGAGACACTCGTCAAAAATATGGTTCGTCGGGTCAAATCTCCAATACCTTTAGACCCACCTTATGCAAGTTTATTTCTTGAACGAGATCACTTTTTAAAAGCAAATTTGGGAACAACCTACCGATACCAACCAGATGCCATCACCGATTTGGAAATGCTTTACGAAAAACTGCTACTGAAATGCTACAGTGTGGAAAAATTGCCTGTGGTAGAAAATTTGAACAAAAGAATTTCTGTCAGTGCAAAAACCAAAGATAAGAAGGATAAAAAAGATAAAAAAGGCGGCAAGGATAAAAAAGCTAAAAATGTAAGTCCTGGTATTAGTGCAGCAAACGGAGCGTTATGAGTCTGATTTTTTTTACTGTGCTCCAATTTGCATAAAATTTTGGAATTAGGTTCACCTTACCCTCAAGTTCAAAAGTGAAAACAATTCGGTGGAATGACACCCCTTTTCAATTGTGTAATTACATTTTTTCCAAAATAACGTCGAAAATTTATAAAAGAACTAATAAGAAAAATGTCTTATGGTTTTTCAACTAATACTTCTCAAGTTACTGACTACTAAAAATTTGTTTTAGCGTTTTTCTTCGTTTTTCTGCAATATCTCCTAAGATATACATTTTAACGAAAATCATGTAAGGAACAAAATAATGTCAATAAAAATCTTAATAAATCGGTGCTTCATAAAGTGTTCTAGGAATAATATTAAGCAAGATTTGAAAGAGCAAAGTCATTTTTTATTTCGTTCAAGATTTAATTGTTGTATTCAAATCTATCTAGTGGCGAGGTTTTACATTTTATGCATTTCGGTGAAATTGGGTTTTATAGTGCTCAACTGAGCTATAATGCAAATAAGAAGCATATACGAAGTTTTTTTCTTTTAAATCATATGGTTTAATGAGCGCTATTTCCACCAGAATTGAAATAATTCACATTCCATCTAGAATTCACTTCATTATAGGAGATCTTGATGGATTCTAGCAGATTCACTTCTTTAGTGCAAACTATTTTCAGAAAACTCACGATTTTATAAAAACTTTTCTTTTTGATTTTTTTAAAAATGTAACTTATTTTAATTTTATGTCAAAAAGACTGTCACATTTTAGAATTATCTGAATTTTTACAGATATTATACATAAAACTATTTGACACGTATTTCAAGATTTTGCGGAAAAATTTTTTTTACGTAAATATTTACGATTGAAATATGAAAATTTTGCTCAATTTCTATGAACATCGTCTGCTGTAAATTAATTATCTCCGAATATGCTAATCGGATCAGTATTATTTTTTTATTACACTCATATTGAAGTGAACTTTGTAATGATTTTTTTTTTTTTTTGCAATTTTCTTAACAATAACAACCCTTAAATATTTACAAAGGTTTTACTCAGCCTTACCCAAACTTGAATCGATCCAAAAAAAACATATTTTTTCTTTTTTTTCTCTGCAACAAAATTCTTTTTACAATTTGTTGGAGACTTTGTTACATCGAAAGATATTAAATATTTTCAAGCGCGGGGACCTCAAAGACTTGTACTTATTTGTCACTTTCGAATGACAATCTTAGTGTTTTTCGGTTGAAAAATATTTTATAACCTCGCTTCTGACAAAAAATTAATATATAGTCGAAAAAAAACATTAGGGGAGAGCGGAGCTTAAAAGTTCGTGAGTAAAAAGATCCACTGCCAATATCTCAAAAACAAGTAAAGTTAGAAATTTTTTAACAACAATATTTGATTATTAAAACACTCAAAAAAACAAAACAAAAAATTAAACTTGTAACATATTAGAAAAGGACATTTTTTTGGAAAAATAATGAATAACTACAAAATTAAAAACATTTGGAGAAAAGTTTTGAAATGCAACATTATGACGCATGAAACACGCCCATATCAAGCACAAGACTCGACTGTAATCATTACATTATCATCTAATATATTACAAGTTTAATTTTTTAAAATAATTTTGTTTTGAGTGTTTTTGTCCTGGTGTTGCTGAATTATGACATGCATCTGGTGTCGAAACGTATAAATAAAAGTTTTTAATACTTTATACCTTTTTTATTTCGACGAATGGGCTGCTAGTTATTTTGAAATGTTTCAACGTAGAAAAAATATCAAGATATATCAAGTATATTTTGGTACAGAATTTTGGCAGACGATTTATTCTTATAGCAAAGTATCTTATGGCTGAAAGGGTGACGTATTAAATAAATTAATATAGTTTAATATCACTATAGTCGAATGAAAGTTTAATAATTGCAGTAACAAGAACAACAAATATACGAGTTTAGACAAAATTATACTGGGTACTAGTGTTATATTAACTGTTTTTATTCAAGGGTAGTTTTAAGAGTTGAACAAATTATGGATATAGTAATTATTTTCGAGAAATTGAAATAACATTCATATTATTTTAAATTTTTTAATTTTCTTTCAATTTCACAATAATTTTTTCAAACAATATTTTATCAGGGTTAGACCCCCCAGGGTTAAAAATTTGATAATCAAGATAGAAAACATAAAATATTTACTTTATACGTAGTTCTTATTATATCATACCGAAATTTATTTTAAGTGTTTTTTTTTTCAATTTAGAGGTTGTTTTGAAGGGTTTTAGGGTTTTCACGGGGTTGAAAATGATGTTATGACGAGGTAAATGTATTAAAAAATATTTTTTAATTATATCCTTCAATATTAAAAACGTTTTCTAGCTATAAAACGGCTCAATAGTCACTTATTGATTAAGGGGTTCGCAACCCGAATTGTTTTCACTTTTGAACTTGAGGTTAAGATGAACCTAATTCCAAAATTTCATGCAATTCGGAGCACAGTAAAAAAAAATTCAGAGGTTATACCCTTTTTTCCTATTATTTTTCCTATATATATATATATATATATATATATATATAATATATATATATATATTTTTATGATGCTCATAGTTTTACCTTCAAGGAACCACAAGCCAAACCTGTAGAGCAAAAGCCTCTACCATCACCACAAGTACCAATTAAAATTGATCGTGAGCAACGTTTGGCCGAATTGATGTCTTGTCGTGAAAAACATGAACAAGATATCATAGATTTTTTGGAAGAACAAGAAATGGAAGAAGGTTCCATGGAAATTCCATCCAAATTCAATTTACCAGCTTGGGATCTCAAAGTACATTCAGTAAGAAGCCTGATTTTAGACGTCGAACCTGCCCAAAAAAGAAATAAGTACGCCGAGCAATTGAGGCATATTGTAGATGATTTGGTTAAAAAAGACAAGTATAAGGAACCAGATTCAAGGTAAGGTTTGGACTAGGGAATGCAATACCGATGGAAAATTTTAATACCGGTATTTCGGTAGTTATTTATTTTAAAACCGGAATACCGGTCAATTGCCGGATTTTTATTATCTCAAACGTAAACAAAATTGAAAGTTACTAGTACAAATATAAAAAAAGTCTATACAACTACAACTATATTCAACTAAACGATAAAATAAAACAATACGTTTATGTTTTTAAATAATAATTTAACAAAATTATATCCAATTTAATTCATTCATTATCACTATCGAGTATATTGAGTACTTTTCACCAAAAACAAACTTATGAGTAAGAAAGACCAAAAACTCATAAAATATCCTATTACATTATTATAATAAACTGTATTGTCTGTATCCGATGTGTTAAATTAGCATAATCTCCAATATTTTAAAAAAATAATGTTTCTACACTAATTTAATATCGGATACTTTGTCAAGATAAATAATAAGTTACTATAATTGTTGAGTATTGTTATTTATCACATTGTGATGCTTCTATAGTATTTTCAAACTTCGAAACGTTTTCGAAAAATAATATTTTATAATTGTAATAAGAAGCAAAAATATTTAGTAATTATCACAATTATTATGTATAAAGTTAGAAAAAAATAAAGATTACGCAGATGTAATCTGTATGATATAAAATATTTTGGCGCAAATATCACTTAAAAAAACCGTTACATTTTTACAAAAGATGAAACAAACATCATTACCTATCAGTCCAATTCTATTTATTGTAACACGATATGAAGCCCTTTGGAAAGCAATAAATATTCAGTTTAATGACGAGTTGAGATAATATTTGACACATTTGTTTATCGTATAGAATCACTTGAAGATATAGCTGTTTATGCGATTATGGAATTTAAAGATAAATTTGTTCCGAGAAATTTAAACTTTAGTGTATAATGTATCAAATAGCGCTTATGTAAAAATACCGAAAATACCGGTATTTTTGGGGTAAAAATACCGCCGAAAAATTGGGTGGTTTACCGGTAATTCGGTATACCGGTATTGCATTCCCTCTTTGGACTAGCAGTTTGTCTTTCAACTAAAGAATGTGTTTGTTTATATTTTGTAGATACACACAAGTCTACAGTATTTTGTGCGATTTTGCGAACAAGATTGATGAAGCTTCGATTTATTTGAAGCAGGCATTAATGATGATTCCTCCGACACCAGTTGTAGAACAATTATCTATTGGAAATAGTTTGGAAATTGCTAATCTTTCCATTACGTAAGTAAATCCGACAGAAATTATGAAGTTGGTTTCAAAATTTATCCTGACTAGACACACCGATATAAAAGTTTTGAATAAAACGACTTTGTATTCGATTTTTCATTCTCAAGCAAGAAATATAGAAAATTCTGGACATTTTTTCGGTTTTTCTCCAATAACTCAAAAATTTCATATGATTTTTGTCTGTACTCAACCACTTCTAAGCTAAAAGTAATTTATATTTTTGACCATTTTTTTAAATTTGTAATCGAATAACAGACGCAACCCTAAATTTTCACTATCCATTCATTTCCTGATTTTATAGAAAAATATTAATTTGTTAAAACTTTGTTTTTGTCGCAGCAAATATTTCACAAATTTGTTTCCAATTTTGAAAAAAATCCCAAGATATATATTATTATATATAAAATATATAAAAATATCCCAAGTTATATATATTTTAAAAAATGTTAAAAAAATGTTTTTATTTATTAATATACGTTTCGACACTTTATGTGTGTCATCATTCAGTAATCTAAAATAAGACATATTTATATTTATTATATATTTTTTATAATTTTGTATTTGGTTCTCAATTATATATCTGCATTTTAAATTATTGAGTGATGACACGCATCAAGTGTCGAAACGTACATTAATAAAGAAAATTATTTTTTCTGAACTTATTTTTTTATTTCGACGAATTTTTCAAATATGTTTCAGCATCGAAATTTGGGACATTTCTTTGGTTTTTGTCAAATAACTCAAAAATTTCATATAAAATCACCTCTTATTAGTTAGATAGGGTGAAACTAGATGAAATTTACAACATTTCCAAGCGAACACTTTTATACACTCCGATATTTTATTTTTTTAAAAGTTTTGAATAAAACGACTTTGAATTCGATATTACATTCTTAAGCAATGAATATAGAAAATTCGGGACATTTTTTTTGGTTTTTGTCAAATAACTCAAAAATTTCAGTCACATAGGGTAAAACTAGATAAAATTTACAACATTTTCTAGGAAACACTTTTATACACTCCGATATAAAAGTTTTGAATAAAACCACTTTGAATTCGATATTTTATTCTTAAGCAATAAATATAGAAAATTCGGGACATTTTTTGGTTTATGTCAAATAACTCAAAAATTTTATATGAAACATTCTCTTTTCCTAGGGAACACTTTTATAAACTCAGATATAATTTTTGTATAAAACCACTTTGAATTCGATATTTCATTCTTAAGCAATAAATATAGAAAATTCGGGACATTTTTTTGGTTTTTATCAAATAACTCAAAAATTTCATATGAAACATCCCCTTTTTAATTGAAACTAGATAAAATGTACAACATTTCCTAGAGAACACTTTTATACACTCCGATATAAAAGTTTTGAATAAAACCACTTTGAATTCGATATTTCATTATCAGGATATGAAGTTTCAGAACGATTTGATCAAAGGAAAAAATCAATCTCTAGAAATTAACACCAGTGTAGTAGATAATTTATTGCCCTTTGGCATTTTGTATCACCAAATTTCCAAATTTCATGTGAAAACACCCTTTTTCAGTTAAACAGGGTGCAACTAGATAAAATTCACAACATTTCCTAGGGAACACTTTTATACACTCCGATATAAAAGTTTTGAATAAAACCACCTTGAACTCGATATTTCGAATTTCGATTTGATCAAAGTAAAAAATCAATCTACTCCAGAAATTGACACCAGTGTAGTAGATAATCTATTGCCCTTTGGCATTTTGATTCGCCAAGTTTTTTTTTTATCCATTGTTGGTATTTTTTTAATTTTAGGTCAGGCACCAAAAATAGTGCCAGATCGTCCATCCAATCAAATACTTCCAGTGGAAAAAACAAAGGAAAAAAACGAAATACACGCAAAAGTTCCAAGTAAAATTTTACCAATAAAAATAAATTAAGGGAAAGACTATTTTCACATCCTCTTATTACCAGGTTATCGTCCAAAGAAATCGTACCAATACTAGAAGATTTAGCATCAACTTCTCCACAAAAACTTTCATCATCACCAGAAAAACTACCAGTAGATCCTCGAACTCTAAAAACCTACAGAGAAGCCTTCTACGTCCACGTGTACACCGAATTTGGTAAAAGTGTGGAAACCGTGTCCGCCTATTTAGACTCTCACCATTTGGTAAATATGAAAATCCACGAAACTGAACCCAAAAACTGATACTAAAGGGTAAAGGGTCCGCCATACAACTTTTTTTTATTGGTAGCAATTTAGAATTTTTTTAACAGCCATTTAAAAGTTAGACAGCCATTTCAATGAAATTATTTTCGATTCTTAACCAGAAAGATTGCACTTTCAAATAGAAAGATTTAGATTGAGAAAATATTCAGTAGTTTATATATAGCATTCTCAAAAAAAAAAAAAAAAAATTTTTTTTGAAGGACCCTATATATAAATATTTTTTACAGTTAACTGGAAGACCAAATTACCAACCAAGATATCCCTTGATGCCCAAAAAACCTTGTCTGAGGCATATTCCAAGGCAAATACACACCAGTGCCCTGTGTCATCGTGAACGTAATCAGTATGGACATGCACGTTATACGTTTTCCTACGACGAGAACTCACCAATAGGTAAAAAACTAGTGGTGTATGGAATCGTGCCTTAAGGCAAATTGCTGAAACTTCCCGTACCGTAATGAAATATTCGAGAAATTTATAAATATATTATTACAAATACTGTGACACTCATTTTTGCTACCTTGTTATATCTGAGCAAATCAAATGTAAATCATAAATCAATTTATCTCCAGAACATTAGCAATCGTCATTTCATTTCGAATTCAATTTCAAAAAAAAAGTTGCCTACTAATTTGCACAAAATTGAAAAAGTGCTCCCGTATAGTCACAGTCTAAACGCATTTGCAAACAATTCTGTGCGACATTTTCACTTATACTGTGCTTAGCTTGGCGGAATTTTCACATTTTTCAATAGTTTTCTCACAAAATGGGAAAAGTGCGCCGTACTTGAACAGTCTAAACGCACTTGGGTGAACATTTGTACCAGAGTGGCGCTTAGACTGTGCTTACCCTGGGTAATTTTTTGAATTTTTAATTCAAAATTTTAGAAATATTTTATGGAAAATGGAAAAAAGATAATAATTAACTTCCCGTAGGGTAAGTTATAGTAATCGCAAAAAACTTGAAAATGAAAATTTTTATGTATCTTTACGTTTCAGAGGTTTCTGAATATTTTGGCATACCTTAGAAAAAATGGATGTATGTGTGTGTGTGTGTATGTATGTGGGCGTGTGTGCGGATACAAATTTTCGTCGACGATTTCGGGAACACGGATCAACCGATTTGAATAATTCAAAAAACATTCATTTCGTGTTGATAAAGAGACGTGCTGATTAGTTTTTGGCGAAGGCAGGTCTAGCCGTTCCGAAGATACGGGGCAAAAAGTGCCACAAACGCTAACTCAGTTTTAGAGAACGGAGCGTCCGATTTTAATAATTCAAAAAACATTTTACTTGTATTGACACAAGATGAATAATTGATCAAATTTTCATGAAGGCAGGTCTAGCGGTTTCGGAGATCTAATGAAAAAAGTAAAAAAAAAAATGTCATTTGGCGGTCAAAAATGATCATTAGACATATGCACAACAAATTTCATTTAACAGTAAGTTTAAATTTTGTTTACATTCCTATCGGTTCCGTACCAATGTTTATTCGTTAGACGTCGACGCGGCGCTTACGCGCTTCGATATTTCGTCTCTATGCAGTTAAAACAGTACGATTGCTTTGAAAAAAAGTTCGGAATTTCTAAAAGATTTCAATATAAAACATTTTTTTCAAAAGGTCTTTTCTTCAGAAAAAAAAAAAAAAAATTGTCAAAATTTTATAGTTTCTCAAAAATCTAATTTGTACAAAGTAAATTTTTTTCAAAAATGTTAATCTTTTTAGAAGAAAATAAATTAGTACGAGAAGTTCCAGCAATTTGCCTTAAGGCACAATGCCATGCGCCCCACTAGATTTTTATCATCAAAAGCAATTGTTTTGTCAATACAAGCAGAAAGTTTTTTTAGATCATTCAAATCGGACGCTTAGTTCACTCAAAAACTGCCATTTTTGCAAATTTAGCACTGTATCTTCGAAATGGCGGGATCTGCCTTTGCTAAAAACTAATCAGATATCTCCCTATCAATAGGGACCGAATGTTTTTTAAACCATTAAAATCGGTTGATCCGTGCGCCCAAAAACGTGGACGAACTAGTGGGATGCAAGGCATCGTGCCTTAAGGCAAATTGCTGGAACTTCCCGTACCAAAATTATTTGATTATAAAAAGATTAACGTTTTTGAAGAAGATTCACTCTGAAAAAATTAGATTTTTGAGAAACTATAAATTTGACAAAAATTTACTTTTTTTGAGAAAAAAAAGACTGATGAAAAATTTATTTTGAAATATTTTGGAAATTCTGAACCTTTTTTCAAAGCAATCGTACTGCTTTAACTGCAACGAAATATCAAAGCGCGTAAGCGCCGCGTCGCCGACAAACGAATAAACATTGGTACGGAACCCATAGGAATGTAAACAAAATTTATACTTATTGTTAAAATCTCTATAAAATATCTGAAAAATTTGATGTGCATATGTCTAGTGATCATTTTGACCACCAGATGACATTTTTTTACTTTTCACTAGATCTCCGAAACTGCTAGACCTGCCTTCATGAAAACTTGTTCAATTCTTCATCTTGTTAATACAAGTAAATGTTTTTTGAATTATTCAAATCGCACGCTCCGTTCTCTTAAAAACTGAGTTACCGTTTTTAGCACTTTTTGCCCCATATCTTCGGAACGGCTAGACCTGCCTTCGCCAAAAACTGATCAGCACACGTCTCCTTATCAATACAAATCGAATGTTTTTTGAAATATTCAAATCGCTTCATCCGTGTTCCGAAGTCGTCGACAAAATTTGTATCCGCACACACACCACACACGCACACATACACACCACAACACACAATACATCCATTCTAAGGTATGCCAAAATGTTCAGAAGGTTTTGAAACGTAAAGGTATATAAAAATTTTCATTTTCGATTTTTTTGCGATTACTATAAACTCACCCTACGGGAAGTTAAACAATGCGTACATATAAAACACACACACACACATCAATTTTTTCTGAGGTATGCCAAAATTTCAGAAACCTTCAAAATGTCGAGAAATGCAAAAAAATTTCATGTTCGGTTTTCGGCCCATTACTATAACTGTTAAAAGAAGTTAAAAATACGCATCCAAATTGTAATACATTCATAACAATAATACAAACGTGTTTAGGTCCCAGTAAGTGGAAGGATATAGTGCCAGAAAGTGCAGGAACACGTCAAAGCCCTATCGAAATTCGGCCTCAGGACGTGATAAAAACAACTTACCAAAAGCCTTTGCATTGGCAAAACACGCAGTTTGATCCTTTTCATGCTAAAGTCACCAATAATGGACATTCTGTCATGTATACAGGTAACTTAAAACACCAATACAAAATTCAGTCGGTTCATGCAAAAACCGACATTTCAGAAAACCGGTTTTCGAATTTTAATTTTACTAAAAAACCGGTTTTGACCGGTTTTCGAATTTTATATAGCAAATAAATTTTTACTAGAATATTCTGTAATTTATCCGCAAATTTAGTGTAATTTAGAGCAGTATTTGACTGAATTTATTTATTGTTCAATTTTATGGATAGTAAACAAAATTATTTTAATTTTAATTAGTAGAACTAAAAAATAATAGTTTATCTTGATTAAATCACTTTGAAAATAATTATTCGTTATTCATGCATCATTTTCACATATAGGAATAAAAATATATTTATAATAGTGAAAGGAAAGTTTTCGAATTAATAAAAATAATACATTTTTAAATAAAAAAAAAATAAATAAAAAAAATAATAAAAATATAAGATACATGTTGATACATGTTAATACTGTACATGTCGGTACTTGTTAATATCAATTTTAGTTTGAAAATAATTATTCGTTATTTGCATCATTTTCACATATAAGAATGAAAATATTTTTGATAGTAAAAGGAAAGTTTTTGGATAAATAAAAAAAATACATTTTTAAAATAAAAATGCAATAAATTAAAAATTTAACATACATGTTAATACATACTTGTTAATATCAATTTTAGTTTTAAAAACAATTAAGCTAAACTCGAGTATTGTCTGTTCCGAGCAATTTTAATTAATTAATTTTAAACATTCTAATTGTTTTTTGTTTAATAAAATATGATTCCAAAAAACTGAGAACGTCTATCGAATTGCTACTTAGACGTGTCCTTTGCTTACTCACAAAATTTCCTGAAATAGAAAATACTCTCATACTTTCCACCAAATTATGCTTAATTGTTTTTAAAGCCTGATATAATAATTTTAAGTTTTTTGTTCTTTAATTTGTGACTTCTAGGGTTTAAAACTCTTTTTTAAGTTTGAGTAGAGGAAGTTACTTCTTCAAGAAGTCACACTGATTTAAATTAATATATAGACTGGTATAAAAATCTAAATAAATATATACAATTTCTGGGAACCATTGCAGACTGTGATAAGATATGAAATGCTATTGAAACGATATGATTTCAAGAATCAAAACGCTTTCATCTATCTTTTATATTTGGCTATATTTGTCATTTTCCATTTATACAGTGAAAACCGACTTTTTTCACTAAAAAAACGGTTTTCGAATTCCATAACTTTCGCCAAAAAAAACGGTTTTTAAAATCGGTTTTCGAAAACCGACAAACCCTACTTAAAACATCTATTTGTATCCCTATTACTCCTCATCTTATTCCCCTTTTCTAGCCGATTGGTGCCCAACAGTATGCCCTTACATCACTGATGGTCCTTTGGGCAATAGCAGGTATGTATTTGAACAATTGCACTTCCATTGGGGTTCCACTGATGAAAAAGGTTCCGAACATTTAATAAATGGCATACAGTATCCTATGGAAGCTCATGCTGTCCATTTTAAAGAAGACTATGGTACCATGAACTTGGCCTTGAGATACTCCGATGGAATCGTGGTCGTGGCTTATTTTTACGAAATTGGGGTAAATATAAATCACAAGCCAGCATTTGATGATATATTTTACTATCAATTGTGTAGATTCCAGAAGCTACAATGTCTGGTATGCACCAAGTAACAGAAGGTTTTAAAGACATTGTGACACCAGTAAGTTTCAACACGGTGACTCCAGTACCTTTGGCAACTTTGATAAGTCCTTTCTCCTACAATTACATAACTTATCCAGGGTCTTTAACAACACCACCTTGCACTGAAAATGTTATATGGATCCTGAATTTGCAATCTTTGTATGTCACTAAACAACAGGTAAATGGCGACAGCAATTTGTAGCATATAAAATATATTAAAATGAGTTTTTTCTAGATCGAACGTTTCCGGACCTTACATTCATCCTATGGGCTCATGTGCGACAATTTCCGTCCTTGCCAGCCCTTACATGGAAGAACTTTGTACTACGTCCAGCCTTTAGATCCTTCGTTTCCCAATTTCACTGAAACTTTCAATCCGCATATGACCGATGATGAAGATCTTGGATTTGAAAGACATCTGAGTATTTTTGCACCAGAAAAACAAGTAAGAAGAAGTGACGATGTCAAAATGTTTTTCCAGTTTTATTGATTTCGTTGTTTTTTTTAGAATCCTTCGGAAGAACATGCTGTTGCAGCTGCTCACAATGAAGCAGCTCCTCTTTTACCAGATGCAAGTTGTGCTGATAACGTGAAAGTCGAAAGGAAGGAAGTCCAGATTGCTGATCCGGTTGTTGTGCAGATGCAGGATCACATCGAAGGCAAATGATAGAAAAATATTTAATAGATAAGACAACTAAAAAATCAAAGACAACTATAGCAACTGGTACACAGACAACAGTCGGTCAACTCACTCACACAGAAAAGCAGCCAGTCAACTCACACACACAGAAAAGCAGCCAGTCAACTCACTCACACAGAAAAGCAGCCAGTCAACTCTCACGGAACAACAGTCAGTCAATTCAAACAGAAAACAAACAGCCAGTCAATCCATACAAAAAACGGTCAACTCACACAGAAAAACAGTCAGTCAACTCACTCACACAGAAAAACAGTCGGTCAACTCACTCACACAGAAAAACAGTCGGTCAACTCACTCACACAGAAAAACAGTCATACAACTAACTCACACAGAAAATAAACAGTCAACCCATACAGAAAACAAACAGTCAACCCATACAGAAAACAAACAGTCAACCCATACAGAAAACAAACAGTCAACTCGAACAGAAAACAGTCAGTCAACTCGAACAGAAAACAGTCAGTCAACTCATACAGAAAACAGTCAGTCAACTCAAACATTAAACAGTCAGTCAACTCAAACATTAAACAGTCAGTCAACTCAAACATTAAACAGTCAGTCAACTCAAACATTAAACAGTCAGTCAACTCATACAGAAAACACACAGTCAACTCATACAGAAAACACACAGTCAACTCATACAGAAAACACACAGTCAACTCATACAGAAAACACACAGTCAACTCATACAGAAAACACACAGTCAACTCACACAGAAAAACAGTCAGTCAACACACCCAAAAAACGAACAGAAAACAAACAGTCAACTCGAACAGAAAACAGTCAGTCAACTCATACAGAAAACAGTCAGTCGACTCATACAGAAAACAGTCAGTCGACTCAGACAGAAAACAGTCAGTCGACTCAGACAGAAAACAGTCAGTCGACTCAGACAGAAAACAGTCAGTCGACTCATACAGAAAACAGTCAGTCAACTCACTCACACAGAAAACAGCCAGTCAACCTCACACAGAAAACAGCCAGTCAACTCACTCACACAGAAAACCAGCCAGTCAACTCACTCACACAGAAAAACAGCCAGTCCACTCACTCACCCAGAAAAACAGCCAGTCAACACACTCACCCAGAAAAACAGCCAGTCAACTCACTCACACAGAAAAACAGCCAGTCAACTCACTCACACAGAAAAACAGCCAGTCAACTCATACAGAAAAACAGCCAGTCAACCCACACAGAAAACAGCCAGTCAACCACTCACACAGAAAAACAGCCAGTCAACCCACTCACACAGAAAAACAGCCAGTCAACCCACTCACACAGAAAAACAGCCAGTCAACCCACTCACACAGAAAAACAGCCAGTCAACCCACTCACACAGAAAAACAGCCAGTCAACCCACTCACACAGAAAAACAGCCAGTCAACTCATACAGAAAAACAGCCAGTCAACTCATACAGAAAAACAGCCAGTCAACTCATACAGAAAAACAGCCAGTCAACTCACTCACACAGAAAAACAGCCAGTCAACTCACTCACACAGAAAAACAGCCAGTCAACTCACTCACACAGAAAAACAGCCAGCCAACTCACTCACACAGAAAAACAGCCAGTCAACTCACTCACACAGAAAAACAGCCAGTCAACTCACTCACACAGAAAAACAGCCAGTCAACTCACTCACACAGAAAAACAGCCAGTCAACTCACTCACACAGAAAAACAGCCAGTCAACTCACTCACACAGAAAAACAGCCAGTCAACTCACTCACACAGAAAAACAGCCAGTCAACTCACTCACACAGAAAAACAGCCAGTCAACTCACTCACACAGAAAAACAGCCAGTCAACTCACTCACACAGAAAAACAGCCAGTCAACTCACTCACACAGAAAAAACAGCCAGTCAACTCACTCACACAGAAAAACAGCCAGTCAACTCACTCACACAGAAAAAACAGCCAGTCAACTCACTCACACAGAAAAACAGCCAGTCAACTCACTCACACAGAAAAACAGCCAGTCAACTCACTCACACAGAAAAACAGCCAGTCAACTCACTCACACAGAAAAACAGCCAGTCAACTCACTCACACAGAAAAACAGCCAGTCAACTCACTCACACAGAAAAACAGCCAGTCAACTCACTCACACAGAAAAACAGCCAGTCAACTCACTCACACAGAAAAACAGCCAGTCAACTCACTCACACAGAAAAACAGCCAGTCAACTCACTCACACAGAAAAACAGCCAGTCAACTCACTCACACAGAAAACAGCCAGTCAACTCACTCACACAGAAAAACAGCCAGTCAACTCACTCACACAGAAAAACAGCCAGTCAACTCACTCACACAGAAAAACAGCCAGTCAACTCACTCACACAGAAAAACAGCCAGTCAACTCACTCACACAGAAAAACAGCCAGTCAACTCACTCACACAGAAAAACAGCCAGTCAACTCACTCACACAGAAAAACAGCCAGTCAACTCACTCACACAGAAAAACAGCCAGTCAACTCACTCACACAGAAAAACAGCCAGTCAACTCACTCACACAGAAAAACAGCCAGTCAACTCACTCACACAGAAAAACAGCCAGTCAACTCACTCACACAGAAAAACAGCCAGTCAACTCACTCACACAGAAAAACAGCCAGTCAACTCACTCACACAGAAAAACAGCCAGTCAACTCACTCACACAGAAAAACAGCCAGTCAACTCACTCACACAGAAAAACAGCCAGTCAACTCACTCACACAGAAAAACAGCCAGTCAACTCACTCACACAGAAAAACAGCCAGTCAACTCACTCACACAGAAAAACAGCCAGTCAACTCACTCACACAGAAAAAACAGCCAGTCAACTCACTCACACAGAAAAACAGCCAGTCAACTCACTCACACAGAAAAACAGCCAGTCAACTCACTCACACAGAAAAAACAGCCAGTCAACTCACTCACACAGAAAAACAGCCAGTCAACTCACTCACACAGAAAAACAGCCAGTCAACTCACTCACACAGAAAAACAGCCAGTCAACTCACTCACACAGAAAAACAGCCAGTCAACTCACTCACACAGAAAAACAGCCAGTCAACTCACTCACACAGAAAAACAGCCAGTCAACTCACTCACACAGAAAAACAGCCAGTCAACTCACTCACACAAAAAAAACAGCCAGTCAACTCACTCACACAGAAAAACAGCCAGTCAACTCACTCACACAGAAAAACAGCCAGTCAACTCACTCACACAGAAAAACAGCCAGTCAACTCACTCACACAGCAAACAGCCAGTCAACTCAGACAGAAAACAGTCAGTCAACTCAGACAGAAAACAGTCAGTCAACTCAGACAGTAAACAGTCAGTCAACTCAGACAGTAAACAGTCAGTCAACTCAGACAGTAAACAGTCAGTCAACTCAGACAGAAAACAGTCAGTCAACTCAGACAGAAAACAGTCAGTCAACTCAGACAGTAAACAGTCAGTCAACTCAGACAGTAAACAGTCAGTCAACTCAGACAGTAAACAGTCAGTCAACTCAGACAGAAAACAGTCAGTCAACTCAGACAGAAAACAGTCAGTCAACTCAGACAGAAAACAGTCAGTCAACTCAGACAGAAAACAGTCAGTCAACTCAGACAGAAAACAGTCAGTCAACTCATACAGAAAACAGCCAGTCAACTCATACAGAAAACAGCCAGTCAACTCATACAGAAAACAGCCAGTCAACTCATACAGAAAACAGTCAGTCAACTCATACAGAAAAACAGTCAGTCAACTCAGACAGGAAAACAGTCAGTCAACTCAGACAGAAAACAAACAGTCAACTCATACAGAAAACAAACAGTCAACTCATACAGAAAACAAACAGTCAACTCATACAGAACACAGTCAGTCGAACTCATACAGAAAACAGCCAGTCAACTCACTCACACAGAAAAACAGCCAGTCAACTCACTCACACAGAAAAACAGCCAGTCAACTCATACAGAAAACAAACAGTCAGGCAACTCAAACAGAAAACAAACAGTCAGCTCATACAGAAAACAAACAGTCAACCCATACAGAAAACAAACAGTCAACCCATACAGAAAACAAACAGTCAACTCATACAGAAAACAGTCAGTCAACTCATACAGAAAACAGTCAGTCAACTCATACAGAAAACAAACAGTCAACTCATACAGAAAACAAACAGTCAACCCATACAGTAAACAAACAGTCAACTCATACAGAAAACAAACAGTCAACTCATACAGAAAACAAACAGTCAACTCATACAGAAAACAGCCAGTCAACTCAGACAGAAAACAGCCAGTCAACTCAGACAGAAAACAGCCAGTCAACTCAGACAGAAAACAGCCAGTCAACTCAGACAGAAAACAGCCAGTCAACTCAGACAGAAAAACAGTCGGTCGACTCAGACAGAAAAACAGTCGGTCAACTCAGACAGAAAAACAGTCGGTCAACTCATACAAAAAAACAGACAACAGTCAGTCAACTCACACAGAAAAACTGTCAGTCAACTCACACAGAAAAACAGTCAGTCAACAGTTGGTCAACTCACACAGAAAATAGGCAACTCATAACTAAACCTTGAGAAACCCTGAGCTCAGTATAAATCTAAACTACCAATTCTTTAACCAACATAAACATCAAATAAATGTTTCTGTCCATTTTTCAGGTCTCAAAAACCTGCACATCAGTCCAGCCCAATCAGCTAGCCAATTGGCCGAAGCTGCTCTGGCTCACATAATGGAACCAGCTCCTAAAACTCCCAGCGATAAAAAAACACCTACACCACCTACTGAAACCACATCTCCAAAACCAACGACTGTCAAAACTAAGGATATTAGTCTGCAACATTCATATTCGTATGATGACAATGATCCATATGGTAAGAATAGAAGATTCAAGTTTCATTGGTCTTTGAACACTGCAGCAATTTCAGTTTACATTCCTAGGTCCCAGCAAGTGGATAAATTTTGCGACCGAAAGCGGTGGTATCAGACAATCGCCTGTGGCGATAGATCCTAAGGATTGTGCTAAAATTGCACCAGATCAACCTTTGCTTTGGCAGCATTATTCTAGGCTTCCAGCAACATTATCCATACAGAACGATGGCCACTATGGTAAACAATATCCTAACATCTTCTATATCCACACTTCATATTTTTTCACTAAATTTAGTTCGTCTCACTGGCGAGTGGTTCGAATCGATGCGCCCAACTCTAGTCGGAGGTCCTTTGGGAGCCAACAACAACTACGTTTTCGAACACCTGACCTTCCATTGGGGTTCCACTAATCAGAGAGGTTCTGAACACTCTGTAGGAGGTACCCAGTACCCGATGGAAGTACATGTTTTGCATTACAAACAAGATTACGGATCCTTTGAGAAGGCTCTGAGGTACTCGGATGGATTGGTCATTGTTGGATACTTGTACGAAATGAAGGTAAGGGATAAAGGACTCTTTTAGGTAATCCAAAGTGATCATGAGTTTTTCAATTTCCAGGATAATGTAGAGTCCGGCCTGTCCTTGATTGTGGATAAGTTCCAAGCAATAGAGACTCCAGGTCCAGAGGTACGAGTGCCTCCGATGCCTTTGACAACGTTGCTTCCAACTTTTACAGATAACTATGTGACTTATCCAGGATCTTTAACTGTGCCCCCATGCAGTGAATCTGTAACTTGGATTTTGGATTTGGATCCGTTGCCTATCACTGCTCAACAGGTAGGATAAATGATCGATAAACATTGTCAACTAACTAACCAGCTTTCTGCCAAAATAACTTAACCAGCTTTCTGCCAAAAAAAACTAAACAGATTTCTGACAACTCAACCAGATTACTGACAAACAAACACCAGATTCATGGCAAACATACACCAGATTCATGGCAAATATACACCAGATTACTGACAAAGTGGACTCCTGGCAAACAAACACCAGATTCCTGGCAAATAAACACCAGATTCCTAGCAAACAAACACCAGATTCCTGACAAACTACTGCTAGATTCCTGACAGACAAACCAGACTGCTGACAGACAAACCAGACTGCTGACAGACAAACCAGACTGCTGACAGACAAACCAGACTGCTGACAGACAAACCAGACTGCTGACAGACAAACCAGACTGCTGACAGACAAACCAGACTGCTGACAGACAAACCAGACTCCTGACAGACAAACCAGACTCCTGACAGACAAACCAGACTCCTGACAGACAGACCAGACTCCTGACAGACAAACCAGACTCCTGACAGACAAACCAGACTCCTGACAGACAAACAAACCAGATTCCTGACAGACAAACAAACCAGATTCCTGACAGACAAACAAACCAGATTCCTGACAGACAAACAAACCAGATTCCTGACAGACAAACAAATCAGAGTCCTTACAGACAAACCAGATTGCTGACAGACAAACCAGATTGCTGACAGACAAACCAGATTGCTGACAGACAAACCAGATTGCTGACAGACAAACCAGATTCCTGACAGACAAACCAGATTCCTGACAGACAAACCAGATTCCTGACAGACAAACCAGATTCCTGACAGACAAACCAGATTCCTGACAGACAAACCAGATTCCTGACAGACAAACCAGATTCCTGACAGACAAACCAGATTCCTGACAAACTACTGATAGATTCCAGACAAACTGCTGCAGGATTCCAGACAAACTACTGCAGGATTTCAGACAAACTACTGCTAGATTCCTGGCAAACGGGATTCCTGACAAACCAAACGAGATTCCTGAGAAACCAAACGGGATTCCTGAGAAACCAAACGGGATTCCTGACAAATCAAACGGGATTCCTGACAAACCAAACGGGATTCCTGACAAACCAAACGGGATTCCTGACAAACCAAACGGGATTCCTGACAAACCAAACGGGATTCCTGACAAACCAAACGGGATTCCTGACAAACCAAACGGGATTCCTGACAAACCAAACGGGATTCCTGACAAACCAAACGGGATTCCTGACAAACCAAACGGGATTCCTGACAAACCAAACGGGATTCCTTACAAACCAAACGGGATTCCTGACAAACCAAACGGGATTCCTGACAAACTAGGTCCCAGACAAACTAGGTCCCAGACAAACTAGGTCCCAGACAAACTAGGTCCCAGGCAAACTAGATTAATAAATAAACCAGCTTCCAGACAAATGAACCAGCCTCTTATCAATTTAATTAGCTTCCTTCTAATCAAAAATTGTGGTTCCTAAATTTCTAGTTGAAGCAGCAAAAAAACCTAGCAGAGTTCACAGAAAATTGCCCATATTGGCAGTAGGCAGTTTAGTGACACTTCAAACAATTTTGCTAACTATTTTTTGCAAATTTAAACAGCTTTCTACTGATTTATTTAACCAATTCCCTATCAACCAATTCTTGTCATTTACCTAGGTTCCCTATAATTTAGCCAATAACTTGTCAGCCAAATTATCCATTCTTGCTTGGATCGATTTTTTTTTATTTATTTATATATAATTTTCATATCTCAGTCAGACAGGGGTATCTGGTATGAGAAATTATGAAATAATGTTATTATATATATATATATATATATATATATATATATACATATTATTTGTCTACTTCATTATACAAAAATATAATATGTATTATAATTGAAATATCTATTCAATCATCAATTTTTTATAGTATTTCTTTATTTTTCTTTTAAATTTGTCGTCATCATTGGTCATCTTAATATCGAAATTTTAATATTTTTTTACCCTTTTTCAGTTAAATTGCTTCAGACGTCTCGCTGGCCACCGAAGATCCATCAGCGATAATTTTAGGCCTATTCAGGGCCTAAATGGGCGCAGAATCAAGTTCGTACCGCCAAAAAGTGGTGTCACTTTCAATAAAATTTGAATCAAGAGAACAAAAAATCTTATGAGAATCCATGGAACATTAGAGCGAAATAGTTGATCAGTATTTTACCGTGAACGTTATAATAAATGTACAAGTTTTTTGGGTGGAAATATGTTTTATGATGTTTTTTGGATACCATATTTTTTTAATACCAGTTTAGAAATAAATGGCAAATGTTTGTAATTAAATTGTTGTAAGTTGATAGTAGTTATCATTAGAGATAATTTTGAAATGAACTAGTTGTAAGTCGCATTTTGCCTTAAGGCAAGTTTCATTAACTTCTCGAAATGTGTAAATGATAGACATAATCCATAAGAAATCAACATTATAATGCGATAAACTAATGCAAATTATTCTTTAATATATTTAAGAAAATTCAAAATATTAAAATTGTCGATTGTTAACAAATAAAACTGGCTATAAAAGATTTTATCCACTCCTGCACTTCATGAGTTTTATACTAGTGATAAAAGTTGCATTTTCGATGAGCTCTACAGGACGCACCATTTGTACTACAATCTTGTAAATTAATAGTGTTGTCTTATAATATGTTTATTTTGGAACAAAATACTAAAATTGACAATTTGTATCAAATGAAACCAGTTGTAAAAGATTTTGTACAATTCTGCACTAGATAGTTTTCGTACTAGTGATGAATGTTACATTTTCAACGAGCTCTACAGGACGCACCGTTTGTGCTACGATCTTGGAAATTAATAATGTTGTCTATTTATACGTTTATTGTTAAACAATATATTAAAATTGACAATTTCTATCAAATAAAATCAGTTATAAAAGATTTTATCAACTTCTGTACTTCATGAGTTTCATACTAGTGATAAAAGTTGCATCTTTAACGAGCTCTACAGGACGCAACGTTTGTACTACGATGTTGAAATTTAACAATGCTGCCTTATTATATGTTTATTAGAATACAAAATACTAAAATTGACAATTTGTATCAAATAATAATAGTTATAAAAGATTTTGTACAATTCTGTAGTTAATAGTTTTCGTACTAGTGATAGAAGTTGCATTTTCAGCGAGCTCTGCAGGACGCACCGTTTGTACTACGATTTTGAAATTTACCAATGTTGTTCTTCAATGATTATTAAAACACCAGATACTGAAAAATTGTCTCAAATTGATAAAACAGAAAAAAAATCATCAGAAGTGTTGGCTGAATGTTTTTTAACTAGATAAGCTGCAGTAATTTTTTTACAATACATTGCTCTTCAACAAATCTATATTCTTATATATCATTCAAATTAAAATTTTGATTTCTTATTGATCAAGTTGACTATTTACACATATCGAAAAGTTCATGCTACTTGCCTAAAGGCAAATTTTTGTTTCCTTGCTATGGGATAAATGCTACTTATGAAAAATATTTCGTAGTTAATATTAAAAAAGTTTCTCGACTGATGATCTAATATTTTAATGACCCATCTTTCCAAAGCCAACTTGTAATACGACTACAATTGTACTTGTTCGACCTCATATGTACTCGATTACTACAAATTGAGTATGTTACCTGTTCCCTGCCAAATTAACAATTTCCTTATGAATATCCAATTGTCTAAAGATTTACTGATTTCTCTGCTTGTATATAAAACAATGCTCATATTTGAATAAAATCATAATTAGAATTGTGTCACAAAATTATTTAAACCAGCATGACTGCATACTACAACTGCATCTGTTAATGCACGACTACAAATGTACTTGCATAACTGCAACTGTACCTGCACGACTACAACTGTACCAGCACGACCACAAATGTACTAGCACGACTACAACTGTACTTGCTCGACTGCAACTGTTGAAGCACGACTACAACTGCAATAACACGACTACAAATGCAATTGTACGACTACAACTGTAATTGCACGACTGCAAATGTACTAGCATGGCTACAAATGTACTTTCACGACTACAAATTTAGTAGAAGGACTACAAATGTAGTAAAAGGACTACAAATGTACTTGCTCGACTACAACTGTAATTGCACGACTACAACTGTACTAGCACGACTACAATTGTAATTGCATGACTACAACTGTACTTGCTCGACTACATCTATAGTTGAACGACTGTATCCATTATTTTGTAATCACAAATATAATTTGTTATTTATTGTTTTTATTAGAGCACTACGTGCTATTTGAAGGTTATCAAAGTTCTCCCGGCCTTGCTGTTAGATTCTGGAATCACGTTTTATGTACAATTATTTAGTATATAAAAAGAAGTTAAGATTTAGTTAGACAGTCAGAAGTCAGGAGTCAAGTCAGGCTTACTGTTTAGATACTTAAAAGTAGTCTCTGATTATCGATAACCAAAAGGTTATCAAACAAATTATTTGATTGTAAAAATAATAAACAATAAAAATATCAAGATCAACCAAGAACCAGTGTTTTTATCTTATCAACCGTTCAGCTATAGCTACCAATCAACCAACCAACCTCTGATAATCACAGGAGTCATCCAAACAACCACACAATTACAGTTCATCATATTTGCCCAAATGCATTGTACTCATACGACTAGAACTGTACTTGTACAAATTAAATTTGTAATTGCTCGATTACAACAATAGTTGACTGCATCTGTGATTGTAGATTAGTTCTGTACAATCATACTATTATATATTGAGAATTTCTTACCTATACATTTAGATTCTAATTGGATTCTATTTGTTAGAACCAATTCATGTAATTTGTAGGTTAGGGTGAATATTTTGTAAGATTGATATAAAATTTGGTTGTAATCGTGAAAACACAGAATATAATATTACATCCATATACATGTATATATGCATGTAACATATACGCATGTATATGCATTTATTTAAAAATAATTAAAATCATACCCTTTCTTCAAACCTCCATGACAGGCTACAGCAACGTACATTTGCAAAGAGTAATCTCTCCAAAAAGTCAAAAGATTTAAACAAAAACTTATCTATACCTTTCCTCCGGTATCTCAGCTTTATTTCTGCATCATTTCAGCTAACGATGACCTCTTAAATTCACAATTAAAAGCACTTTTTAGCAATTTTACAACATTTTCGAGCAACTGATTTATTCGTAATGGTCGACGCGAACTGTCAATGAATTTTCGAGCACGCGGTTTGGTGTTACCATATGCAAGAAAACGGAATCCGTTAGTGTGACGTTAAAAAACCGTTAATTATAAACATATCAGTTCAATTCAAATTTGAATAAATAAATGTAAAATGTAAAATGTAAAATGTATAAATATATAAATGTATAAATGTATAAATGTATAAATGTATAAATGTATAAATGTATAAATGTATAAATGTATAAATGTATAAATGTATAAATGTATAAATGTATAAATGTATAAATGTATAAATGATATAAATGTATAAATGTATGAATGTTTAAATGTAAAATGTATAAATGTATAAATGTATGAATGTATAAATGTATAAATGTATAAATGTAAAATGTAAAATGTAAAATGTAAAATGTAAAATGTAAAATGTAAAATGTAAATGTATAAATGTATAAATGTATAAATGTATAATGTATAAATGTATAAATGTATAAATGTATAAATGTATACATGTATAAATGTATAAATGTATAAATGTATAAATGTATACATGTATAAATGTATAAATGTATAAATGTATAAATGTATAAATGTATACATGTATAAATGTATAAATGTATAAATGTATAAATGTATAAATGTAGAATGTATAAATGTATAAATGTAAAATGTAAAATGTAAAGAACATTTAAAACATTTTGTGTCTAATTAAATATATTCAATAATTCTAGAACATTTTTATAATTTCAAGAACATTATAGGACAACCTAGGACATTTTCCGATGATATTCTATATGTTCTAGATTTATCTAAATGTTCTGAATAGTGCTGTAAAGTTCTTAATAATATCACAAAAATGTTCTAGATTTATTGAATATATATAAATACTCGAATAATGTTCTCAATGTTCTAGATCATCCATAAATATTGTAATTTGAAAATATTACTGATTCAAAAATGTTCTAGATCGTCTAAAAATGTTCTAGGAGGTTCAAAAATTTTCTAAGTAATTCAAAAATGTTCTAGATGATCCAAAAATGTTCTAGGTGGTTCAAAAATGCTCTGAATGGTCAAAAAAATTTCTAAGTAGGTTCTCGATGGTCAAGAAATGTTCTAGATGGTCTAAAAGTGTTCTAAATATTATTAAAATGTTCTTAAATTTTTGAAAATATAATTTGGTAATTCAAAAAAGTTCTGGATGATCCAAAAATGTTCTAGGTGGTTCAAAAATGCTCTAAATAGTCAAAAAAAATTCTAAGTAAGATCTCGATGGTCAAGAAATGAAAATTAAAATGTTCTTGCATTTTTGAAAATATAATTCGGTAATTCAAAAATGTTCTAGATGTTCCAAAAATGTTCTAGGTGGTTCAAAAATGCTCTGAATAGTCAAAAAAATTTCTAAGTAGGTTCTCGATGGTCAAGAAATGTTCTAGATGGTCCAAAAGTGTTCTAAATATTATTAAAATGTTCTTGAATTTTTGAAAATATAATTCGGTAATTCAAAAATGTTCTAGATGATCCAAAAATGTTCCAGGTGGTTCAAAAATGCTCTAAATGGTCAAAAAAATTCTAAGTAGGTTCTCGATGGTCAAGAAATGTTCTAGATGGTCCAAAAGTGTTCTAAATATTATTAGAATGTTCTTGAATTTTTGAAAATATAATTCGGTAATTCAAAAATGTTCTAGATGATCCAAAAATGCTCTAGGTGGTTCAAAAATTCTCTGAATGGTCAAAAAAAAATTTTGTAGGTACTCGATGGTCAAGAAATGTTCTAGATAGTCCAAAAGTGTTCTAAATATTATTAGAATGTACTTGAATTTTTGAAAATATAATTCGGTAATTCAAAAATGTTCTAGATGATCCAAAAATGTTCCAGGTGGTTCAAAAATGCTCTAAATGGTCAAAAAATTCTAAGTAGGTTCTCGATGGTCAAGAAATGTTCTAGATGGTCCAAAAGTGTTCTAAATATTATTAGAATGTTCTTGAATTTTTGAAAATGTAATTCGTTAATTTTAAAAAAATTTAGAACATTTTCATAATAAATACGATAGCTAAATACATAGTTAGGTTCGATAGAACAAAAAAGTTATAATTAATTGAAAATATAATATTTTATTCAAACAAAAGCCTTATTATATATAATACATACAATTGTTTGTACATGTCAATACTATAAAAAATAATATTCTAAATACAACAACAAATATAACAAAAATACTGTACATAAACAACAAACAAAACAATCGTTTAAAAAAAACGCGTTACAACAAATTAAAAAAAGTATTTGTTATATAAATTATTCTACGCGTTGACTTGAAAATCATTTTTGGTCCAATTTTATAAAATCATTGCCGTCCAATTGTCCGTTAAGATCCTGAAATAAAATTAAATTTATTAATAATTCATTGGAATTTTTTATGAATATAAATATGTATAAATTTCTATCTATTAATATTATTTACCTGATTTGTTTTATTAAAAATGCATCATTTTTAATAAGGGATGTAGTAAACTGTTCTTCCATTTAGAGGTTGGGTCGGTCTAAAGTTTCCAGAAATTGGCCCATGCGGTCCTCTGACTTCACGGATCTTTGCCATCTGAAGAAAAAAAATAGATAAATAAATATATTATTTATTCATTAATTTATACATGACATGCAATATTCATTACCTAAAAAATACATTTCGATATATTTCTTATTCATAACAATTTCGAGATTTTGGACCCTAAATTATATAAACTAAAAACAATTCTGCAACTTATAATAATATAATGTGAAAGAAATATATATAGATATATAAATATATAGTAAAAGCTCTATTCATTAAAACAACTTGACAATAGGCAAAAGATAATATATATATAAGCCAAACACGAATGTGATAACTGTCTTAGTTTGGTTTACCATAAAAGGTAATAATTGGCGGTTGATATTACGCTTGGAGTTACGCAAGGTACTACGTTAAGCCCCAAAGTTCGAAAGATAATTTTTATATTTTTTCGAAGTTTTGTAATATTTTATATAATTAATAAATTCACTAGAACTGAAATAACAGGTTTCAGAAAGCACTATACAAATGCATTTTTCACTATTATTTGAATTGATTCTATAACAAAATAATGCAACTAAATTTATAGTGCAAAAACAGCAACTGCCTTTAGGCAAATCTAGAACCACATAATGAATATGATAACACAATGCAGAACTAATGTATATTTTTAATTATGTTTATACTATAACAAATCAAAACTGATTCTGATATAATCGTTCATAACGAGTAGTTCATCAAACACTCAAAACATTTTTAAGATTTATTACGCTTGGAGTTACGCAAGGTACTATGATAAGCCCCAAGGTTTGAAAGATAATTTTTATATTTATTCGAACTGTTGTAATATTTTATATATTTGATAAATTAAATAGAACTGAAATAACAGGTTTCAGAAAGCACTATACAAATGCATTTTTCACTATTATTTGAATTTATTCTATAACAAAATAATGCAACTAAATTTATAGTGCAAAAACAGCAACTGCCTTTAGGCAAATCTGAAACCACATATTGCATGCGATATTCTAACATGTCAAAAAGCTGAATACGAATCTAATATCCATTTAAGTAGTTCCAGTATTAAATCTGTTTGTCTCATTTTTAACCTTATTTTAATGAATATCTGAAGACCTGTATGTGTCTTTCACCTGTGATTTGGACATCTGCTGAGTTTGAGAAGCAATTATCCAAGTAACTGCTTCAGTACATGGTGGTGTAGTAAGGGATCCTGTATAAGTGGCATAATTATCCACAAATGGCCTAATCAGATCAGTCAAAGGAAAAGCTTGTACCCCAACAGCAGGGCCGGATCCTGAACCGACTTCACTGAATTTAGAAATAATCTTGGCCAAACCTGCATTGTCTTTGTCCTCTTTCTAAAAAACAAGAGAACAACATAAATAGTAAAACTAGACGGAATAATTTTTATTATAGTTATCTTTGTTATCACTTAAATTTTTGCGTAATAATTTGGTATAAAACTAGTGGTGTATGGCATCGTGCCTTAAGGCAAATTGCTGAAACTTTCCGCACCGTAATGAAATATTCGAGAAATTCCAAACGTTTTCAAATATATTATTACAAATACTGTAACTTTCATTATTTTTACAGTATCTTGTTATATCTGAGCAAATAATCAAATGTAAATCATAAATCAATTTATCTCCAGAACATTAACAATCGTTATTTAATTTCGAATTCAATTTCAAAAAAAAAAAAAAAATAGTTGCCTAATTTACACAAAATTGAAAAAGTGCTCCCGTATAGTCACAGTCTAAACGCACTTGGGTAGACATTTGTACCAGAGTGGCGCTTAGACTGTGCTTAGCCTGGGTAATTTTTTGATTAGCTTCCCGTAGGGTAATTATAGTAATGGGCCGAAAATCGAAAATGAAAATTTTTGCATTTTTCGACGTTTTGAAGGTTTCTGAACATTTTGGCATACCTCAGAAAAAATGGATGTATGTGTGTGTGTGCGTGTATGTGTGTGTGTGCGTGTATGTGTGTGTGTTCGGTTACAAATTTTCGTCGACGATTTCGGGAACGCGGATAAAGCGATTCGAATAATTCAAAAAACATTCGATTCGTATTGATAAGGAGACGTGCTGATTAGTTTTTGGCGAAGGCAGGTCTAGCCGTTTCGAAGATATGGGGCAAGAAATGCCAAAAACGGTTACTCAGTTTTTAAAAGAACAGAGCTTCCGATTTAAATAATTCAAAAAACATTATACTTGTATTAACAAGATGAAGAACTGATGAAGAATTTTCATGAAGGCAGGTCTAGCGGTTTCGGAGATCTAATTTAAAAACTAAAAAAAATGCCATTTGGCGGTCAAAAATGATCATTAGACATATGCACATAAAATTATCCGATATTTATAAATATTAATTTATTAGTATAAATTTTGTTTACATTCCTATGGGTTCCGTACCAATGTTTATCCGTTAGACGGCGACGCGGCGCTTACGCGCTTTGACATTTCGTCTCTATGCAGTTAAAGCTGTACGATTACTTTGAAAAAATGTTCAGAATTTCCAAAATATTTCAAAATAAATTTTGCTTTAAAAAGTCTTTTTTTTCAAAAAAAGTAATTTTTGTCAATTTATATAATAGTTTTTTAAAAATCTAATTTTTCAGAGTTATTTTTTTCATAAATGTTAATCTTTTTAAAAAAAAAATAATTTTGGTACGGGAAGTTCCAGCAATTTGCCTTAAGGCACGATGCCACGCGCCCCACTAGTTGTAATTTTGGATTAAAAATTGAAAAAAAAAATGACCCAGGCTAAGCACAGTCTAAGCGCCACTCTGGTACAAATGGTTTACCCAAGTGCGTTTAGACTGTTTATGAACTGGTCCGCTTTTCCAATTTTGTGTGAAAACTATTGAAAAATGTGAAAATGCCGCCAAGCTAAGCACAGCATAAGTGAAAATGTCGCACAGAATTTTTTGCAAATGCGTTTAGACTGTGACTATACGGGAGCACTTTTTCAATTTTGTGTAAATTGGGCAACTATTTTTTTTTTGAAATTGAATTCGAAATGAAATGACGATAGCTAATGAATGTTCTGGAGATAAATTGATTTTTGATTTACATTTAGCAAAATATATTTGATAATGTAATAATATATTTGAAAATGTTTAAAAAATCTCGAATATTTCATTACGGCACGGGAAGTTCCACCAATTTGCCTTAAGGCACGATGCCATACACCACTAGTTACTTACAGAATCGAACATGAAAGCAACTACAGCAACTCCATCAGTATGCTTCAAAGCTTCACCCATGGAACCATATTCGGATTTCCAGTGCACCAAATGGCATTCCATTGGATATTGAACACCGTTCACAACGTGTTCGGATCCATGTTGGTCATCACCGCCCCAATGAAAGTGCAATTGCTCAAAAGTGTAATCACCAACCAGAGGGCCATGGGAAATTGTTGGCCTTCGTCCTCCAAAGTAGGTCGCCGAAAGTTGCACTGGGAAAAGATATTAGATTATAAATGATCGATAAATATTCTCAACTAACTAACGAGCTTTCTGCCAAAATAACTTAACCAGCTTTCTGACAAAAAAACTGCTAAACATCTTTCTGACAACTCAACCAGATTACTGACAAACTAGATAGTGCTGTAAACGGAGAGGAAAAAAAGGGTATAACCTCTGATTTTTATTTACTGTGCTCCAATTTGCATGAAATTTTGGTATTAGGTTCATCTTATCCTCAAGTTCAAAAGTGAAAACAATTCGGGTTGCGACCCCTTAATGAATAAGGGACTATTGAGCTGTTTTATCGCTAGAAAACGTTTTTAATATTGAAGAACATAATTAAAAAATATTTTTAATACATTTTCTTGCAATAAAATCATTTTCAACCCCATGAAACTACTAAAACCCTACAAACAACCTCTAAATTGAAAAAAAAACACTTAAAAATAAATTTCGGTATGATATAATAAGAATTACGTATAAAGTAAATAATATTTTATGTATTCTATCTTGATTATCAAATTTTTAACAATTTTTAGATCCTTAAAAATAACCCCTTGATGAAAAAATTGTTTGAAAAAATTATTTGAAATTGAAAGAAAATTAAGAAATTCAAAATGATATGAATGTTATTTCAATTTCTCAAAAATAATTAATAGTTTTGGGCACCAAACACTGCTTACTTATACATTGCTCGAAATTTGGACACAATTCGACAATAATGCGATTAGTTTTCGGGTCATAACTTCCTTTAATTTCGACTCCATCACAATTTGCAATATACCATTTGAAAGGTTAATAAAAGGGCTTCATTTTTTTCATCATAATTTTTTTCGTAACTCCTCTGATTTTGAAAAGGCGAACGGTTAAAGGGTTCGAGAGAGACTCTGATTGAGCGGCCGCGCACTCTTTAAACAATCATAACTCTGTCAATTTTTGTGTGAAAGGAAAATAATTAAAAACAATAATAAGCCAAAAAGATCCCTTTGATTTCTATCTGTATGCTTTTATTTCTATCTATTTATCTTTCTATTCTATATATTTTTCAATTTCTATTCTATCTATTTCTATCTATTTATATTTTATTCTTTTTGAGATATAATGATAATAAGTTCCATTTTAAAAAAAATCAGGAAAAAAAGTTTTTATAAAATCGAGAGTTTTCTGAAAATAGTTTGCACTAAAGTAGTGAATCTGCTAGTATCCATCAAGATGTCTATAATAAAGTGAATTCTAAATGGAATGTGAATTACTTTGATTCTGGTGGAAATGGCGCTCATTAAACCATATGATTTAAAAGAAAAAAACATTGTATATGCTTCTTATTTGCATGATAGCTCACTCATTTTACACGCAAAAAACTTGTAACAGCACTCAATTTAAAGCTTATGTTGAGCACTATAAAACCCAATTTCACTGAAATGTATAAAATGTAAAACCTCGCCACTAGATGGCTTTAAATACAGCAATTAAATCTTGAATGAAATAAAAAACGACTTTGCTCTTTCAAACCTCGCTTAATATTATTCCCAGAACGCTTTATAAAACACCGATTTAATAAACATTTTATTGACATTATTTTGTTCATTCACATGATTTTCGTTAAAATGTATATTTTAGGAGATATTTGCAAAAAAACGAAAAAAAAACGACAAAAATATATGAAATTTTAGTGGCCAGTAACTTGAAAAGTATTAGTTTTTTTTGAAAAACTTTAAAAGACATTTTTTCTTATAATTAGTTCTTCTATCGATTACCAACGTTATTTTGAAAAAATGTAATTACACAATTGAGAATGGGTGTCATTCCTCCGGAACCCGAATTGTTTTCACTTTTGAACTTGAGGGTATGATGAACCTAATTCCCAAAATTTTATACAAATTGGAGCACAGTAAAAAAAAATCAGTTTACTGCACTACAAATGATTATTACCTGAATGTCCGTTGTTAACTAATTCCATGGCACTTGGTAATCTGCTAAAATCGTTCCATTGTAAAGTTTTCCAAACACTGGCGACGACCAAGTCTTTCTTTTCGATTGCAATTGGTGATTGTCTGATGCCTCCGCATTCAGGAGCAAAGTTTTTCCACTGACTTGGTCCTGAAAAAGAAATTGTAGTAGTAATTTATATGGCAAACTAGTTGGTAATTGTATTTTGCCTTGAGGCAAGTTACATGAACTTCCCGATATGTATAAATAATCGACTTAATCAATAAAAAATAAATTAATTTATGAGTGATTAAAAAGTATTCCGAGTGGATTTATTACACATATTTGAAAACGAATGAACACGTTAACTCGGAGTATTTTCTAAAAGCAAATTTTCACAAATCAACAATTTTTAAAATTGAACCAGTTTCCATAGCACTTTAATAGTTTAGTATGTTCATTAATGCTAAGTACTCTACCGTTATACCAAGTAAATCGTATAATTTTAATTTTAACAAACGTCAAACAATCTACTCATTATCTCAAATTTTGATGAATTTTTAAAATTAAACTACATGTCGTAAGGCCGTAATATTTCAATAAGTTGTATAAGACCCTGATATATGTAAACTTTTCGTCAAAATTTAAGCTCATACTACCGAATCGATTAAAAAATCGATTTAAAAAATCAAAAACTGTTCGAAAGATATTAGTTGCGAATGATACTGATTAGTTTTAGGTTAAAATCTACCGAGCCCTTTTCTTGTAATTAACTACCGACTACTTTTCTTGTAATAAACTGCCGAGCCCTTTTCTTGTAACAATTTAAGTACATTTCATGGAACTTTTTTTTTAACTTTCCATAGGGCAAGTTATAGTAATCGCAAAAAAATCGTTTTATAACCTTCTGAACATTTTGGCATACCTTAGAAAAAAAGGATGTATGTGTGTGTGTGTATGTGTGTGTGTGTGTATGTGTGTGTGCGGATACAAATTTTCGTCGACGATTTCGGGAACACGGATAAAGCGATTTGAATAATTCAAAAAATGTTTGATTTGTATTGATAAGGAGGCGTGCTGATTAGTTTTTAGCGAAGGCAGGTCTAGCTGTTCCGAAGATATGGGGCAAAAAGTGCCAAAAACGGTAACTTAGTTTTTAAGAGTATCGGTTTTGAATGATCTAAAAAACATTCACTTTGTAATGATTGGGAGAAGAGGTGATCAGTTTTTGACAAAGACAGGACCCGCCATTTCGAAGATACAGAGCTTAATGTGCAAAACATGACAGTTTTTGAGAGAACTAAGCGTCCGATTTGAATGATATAAAAAACTTTCTGCTTGTATTGACAAAACAACTGCTTTTGAGGATAAAAAATTATTACATCTTTTTTTATTTTCCATAAAATATTTTTGTAATTTTGGATTAAAAATTCATAAAATTACCCAGGCTAAGCACAGTCTAAGCGCCACTCTGGTACAAATGTTTACCCAAGTGCGTTTAGACGTGCGTTTAGACTGTAAATTGAAAAATGTGAAAATGCCGCCAAGCTAAGCACAGTATAAGTGAGAATGTCGCACAGAATTATTTGCAAATGCGTTTAGACTGTGACTATACGAGAGCACTTTTTCAATTTTGTGTAAATTAGGCAACTATTTTTTTTTTGAAATTGAATTTTAAACAAAATGACGATTGATAATGTTCTGGAGATAATAAATTGATTTATGATTTACATTTGATTTGCTCAGATATAACAAGATAGCAAAAATAATGAAAGCAATAATATATTTGAAAACGTTTAAAATTTCTCGAATAGTTCATTACGGTACGAGAAGTTCCAGCAATTTGCCTTAAGGCACGATGCCATTCACTACTAGTTAAAATTAAAATTAGACAATTTACTTGGTATAACTATAGAGTACTTGGTATAACTATAGAGTACTTGGTCTCAATGCACATACTAAACAATTAAAGTCCTACAAAAAACTGGCTCAATTATAAAAATTATTGATTTTTGAATATTTGCCTTTAGAAAATACTCCGAGTTAACGTGTTCCTACATTTTC
Organism: Ctenocephalides felis; assembly: GCF_003426905.1. NCBI lineage: Eukaryota > Metazoa > Arthropoda > Insecta > Siphonaptera > Pulicidae > Ctenocephalides > Ctenocephalides felis. The sequence continues at coordinate 20,521,043 of NW_020539727.1, forward strand.
AATTATGTGTAATAAATCCACTCGGAATACTTTTAATCACTCATAAATTAATTTATTTTTTATTGATTAAGTCGTTTATTTACACATATCGGGAAGTTCATGTAGGCAAAATACCAATACCAACTAGTTTTTAGAAGCACTTAGATTCTAAATAAAATAATTTAAATTAAAAATGAAAAATTAATTTATACCCAATGGATGATTCTCATCATGCGAGTATTCTATCGTGGGTATTCCCGTAGCACTGCAAGCATAACCATGTATATTCTCATTATCTGCACAACCATAATAATGACTTCTACCAGGTTTCCTTTTGCAATACTTGTTAAACTTGATAGTTTTACCATCCTTTACCATTTCAAAACCAGAACAACCCTCCAAATCACAAGCATCCAACATAGTCAACTGTGGGTTACCATCCAAAGCCTCTTTGAGTCTCGACAGACCTTCAGTGTTTTTTTTGGTTTTGCTTTTTTGAGGTTTTTTATCCAGCAGTTTTTTGGCTTCTTCCAAATCCTCCTTTTGAGCTTCTGTTTTATTTTTAACAGCACTCATTTCTATGCCATAGGGCACTTTGTTGTCCTCAGGAAGCTCCTTCATATCACTAAAACTTACTGAGACGCTCTTGGTAAGTGCTTTTTCTGTACCAGTCATTGCTGAGTCTTTTTTGATGGCAGTAGTGTTGGCAGCGAACGTGTTGATTTTATTATTACCCTCACCTTGTTTGCTGCTGTTGGTGGCTAAACTTATACTACCAGGTGTAGCAACAACTTTGTCAGTTGGTGCAAATTTTTTGGACGTGTTGCAACTTTTTTGACTTGCAAAACTTGTGTCGTTGGTCAATTTGGGTGTGTCTAGATTTTTGTTGGTAGCCACATCGTTGGTAGTAATAGATTTTATGGTTTGTTGCAAATTTTTAATGGATTTATCGACTTTGTTGCATAAAACTTCAACACTACTCTTTTTTTCTAAACCATCATGGTTTGCAGAATCAGAAGTTGCTTTGGTAGCTGTGGACGTACCTGGTCTATTATTATCCTTCTTTTTACCATCAGAACCACCAACTAAATTACCATCGATTATCATATCAGTTGCATCAACACTTACAGTTTTGGTGACATAATATTTTTTAACACATTCATCACCGATGGCTTTGTCAACTTTTGTACAAGCCAGTTTTTGTTCTTGAATTCTACCGTCTTCTTTGTGTATATGGCGATGTTTATAGGATTTTTGGGGTTGGGGTCATCGTTTTTGGCGTTGCACTGTTTTAAAAAATTCTCGTAACGTCTACAAGCTTCTTCGTACTTTTTGGTGACTTCTAAAAAATTTGCATCCAAATCTGAAGTTGAATCTGGGATGGTGGACTCGGTAACTTTTTTTGATGCATCAGAGTCAGCTTCAGGTTTGGATGGAGGTTCAGCACTTGTTTCAACTGGTGGTGGTAAATCTGCCACATTTTCTGGTACCTCATTTTTTGGTTTCTGTTTTTTCTTCCCTGTGTCAATTTCCACACACTCGTACCCAAACAACTCACCACTGTCAACCAGTTTTTTAAAATCCTCACAACAAACTTTACGTGTAGGTCTTTTATTCGAAGAACTTTTACCACCAACTGCTGCCTTTTTCTCAGACTTTTTCTTCCTAAGGGCCTCCTGCACCTGCTTTTGTATCAACCTCTGTTCCTTCTCAGGATCATTTATGAGCACAATTATAGTGTCATCAAAAGGTGACTTTTTGGCTAAATTTTCAGCACTAACCTGCACACTTTGGGTACGATGATCTTCACCACCAATTGTCCGAATATAGTCAGCCAACTCGTCGTATTTTATCACATCAATTGGTCCTTTCAGTTGGATTTTTTTAGGTTGAGAATGAGATTCTGGGAGTTCTCCGCCTCTTGCACGGGTTTTGAGGGCTGATTTTGGTGTTTTAGGTCCATCGTCGTTTGTAGTTTTAGCAACGTCTTCAGGACAAAGTTTGTCGAAACATTCTTGCAACTGTTCTTCAGTCAAGACATCAGTTTTTTCGCCACTTGTGGCTTTATCAGATTGTGGTACAGGTTTTATTGGTACCAGGGTGTAGGATATACTTGAGTCTTTACCACGACCAGTGTTTCTGATTAAAATTTTGTAAGGGCGGTGAAGATTTTCGTTACCATCTTGTATGTAACCATGTACTAAGGCGGATGCTATGTTTTTGTTTTGGGCGTCGCGCACCAAGGGCAAAGTTTCTATACAAACATTTTTTTTGGGGTCACCAGATTTCTCTTCGTCTTGTTCAGGAGGTGAATATTTAGCAGCAGTTACTCCCCGATGTTTAACCATTTTAGCCAGAATTTTAGGTCTTCCTTCATCATGTTCTAGTGTCTGTTGCACATTGACACACACACTGCTCTCAGACGACCCTTCAGAATCTTCACGATCGATTTGTTTGTAAAATATCAATTCAGTAGTGACTACTTTTGAAGCTGGTGCATCTTCATCGTCACTATTAGACGTACTGGAATCATCGGAAGACTCTTCAAAATATTCACATTTGTCTAAAATAAGTTGCACTGATGTCTCTGTTTGGTTGCTGGTTGGTGCTGGTATTCCAGGATCGGAGTGGTATTTGAAAGAGTAGCACAGGTATTTTATTGGTATTATCATGTGGTCGCAGAGGTCACATTCGAAACCAAAAATATCATTTTGGACTTTAGGGATTGGTATTTCTGTGGTTCCAACGACTCTAGTGATAGTATCAACATCATCTGGTAAATGGTTCAAAAAATTTTGGATAGGCAAATCTGTTTTACCACTCACTGTGTCAACTGTCAAGTCTGTACAGTTTTGTTTTGGATCCAAATCAACATCTTCTACCAAAATGTTGCAACTCGGTTTGGCCACGAACTCTGGATAAACATTTAGCAAAACCAACACGTTCTGATGTCAACTCAAGACCCAATTGACTATCTCCATCAATGGAATTTGTTGAATCAATTTGAAATTCTAATGTGTGATCTTTTTCTTCGGAATTATTTTTTACATTGTTATTCATATGGATTTTTGAAAGTGCTGATTTTGGCTACATCACTACTATTTTTTGTGCTGATTTTGGGAAGCCTTCGGCTTCCAGACATAGTTTAAATTTACTAGAAATTTTGTAGAAAATTTTGACGTTGAGTCTAAATTTTTTGACGTTTGGCGGGAAATGTCAGTTTTGTGAAAAAATAGTAGTAAATTTGGATTTTGAAATAGATAAATAATAATCACAGTCTAAACTAAATTTACAAATAATTCTGTGCGACATTTTCACTTATACTGTGCTGAATATAACTGATGTAGCTAGCAAATAGTTAAAACGACGACAAAGAAGGATATATAAAATACTAAAACTATAAATAACTAGTGGTGTATGGCATCGTGCCTTAAGGCAAATTGCTCGAACTTCCCGTATTGTAATGAAATATTCGAGAAATTTTAAACTTTTTCAAATATATTATCACAAATTTTGTAACTTTTATTATTTTTACTATCTTGTTATATCTGATTGTGAGCAAATCAAATGTAAATCATAAATCAATTTATCTCCAGAACATTACCAACAATCTTCATTTCATTTCGAATTCAATTTAAAAAAAATACTTGCCTAATTTACACAAAATTGAAAAATTGCTCCCGTATAGTTACAGTCTAAACGCATTTGCAAATAATTCTGTGCGACATTTTCACTCACACTGTGCTTAGCTTGGCGGCATTTTCACATTTTTAATAGTTTTTACAAAATTAGTAAAGTGCTCTAGTACATAAACAGTCTAAACGCATTCGCAAATAATTCTGTGCGACATTTTCACTCACACTGTGCTTAACTTGACGGCATTTTCACATTTTACAATAGTTTTCACAAAATTGAAAAAGTACTCCAGTACATAAACAGTCTAAACGCACTTAGGTAAGCATTTGTACTAGAGTGGCGCTTAGACTGTGCTTAGGCCTGGGTAATTTTTTTTTAACTTTCCGTAGGGTTGTTATAGTAATGGGCCGAAAATCGGAAATAAAAATTTTTGCATTTCTCGACGTTTTGGAGGTTTCTGAACATTTTGGCATACCTCAGAAAAAATGGATGTGTGTGTGTGTTTTGTATGTCCGCATTTTTGCGTCCACGTTTTCGGGCGCACGGATCAACCGATTAGAATGGTTTAAAAACATTCGATTTCCATTAATAGGGAGATGTGCTGATTAGTTTATGGCAAAGGCAGGTTCAGCCATTACGGAGATATGGAGCAAAGAGTGCACAAAATAGAAATCGAGTTTTTGAAAGAACGGTGTATCGGATTTGAATGATCTAAAAAACATTCAATTTGTAATGATTGGGAGAAGAAATGATTAGTTTTGGCCAAAAACAGGTCCCGCCATTTCGAAGATACAGAGCTAAATGTGCAAAAAATGCCAGTTTTTGAGTGAATTAAGCGTCCGATTTAAATGATTCAAAGAACTTTCAGCTTGCATTGACAAAACAATTGCTTTCGAGGATAAAAAATTATTACATCTTTTTTTATTTTTCATAAAATATTTTTGCAATTTTGGATTGAAAATTCCAAAAATTACCCAGACTAAGCACAGTCTAAGCGCCACTCCGGTACAAATGTTTACCCAAGTGCGTGTAGACTGTTTATGTACTGGAACACAATTCCAATTTTGTGAAAACTATTGAAAAATGTGAAAATGCCGCCAAGCTGAGCACAGTGTAAGTGAAAACGTCGCACAGAATTATCCGCAAATGCGTTTAGACTGTGACTGTACGGGAGCACTTTTTCAATTTTGTGTAAATTGAAAAAGTTAAAATTTAAAAATACTTAAAGAATTGTAAAACAAAATATTTCTTTCATCTAAATACCTAAAAAATTGTAAAAGAAATACTTATATAGTAAAAATACTTAATAATAATAATAATAATAACAATGATAATAATAATAATAATAATAATAATAATAATAATAATAATAATAAGACTCTTAAATTTGTTAATTTAATTTGTTAAAATATCATAAAATAACCTAAAATTTGTTAAATAAAATAATTATATTGTAAAAGTATTATAAAGCTTATTAAAATACTTATTAAATTTTTAAAAAATACTTGCAACAAACAAACTAGTTATATTTAAAAATAATTAAAATCAACTAAATATAAATAAGTTTATTGTAAATAAATTAAATAATAAATAAATAAGTAATAAAATGGCTAATAGTTAATTAAATTATATTAAACCTGTAAAATATTGACTTGAGCCTTATTATAATATTAATATACTGACGGCTTGTAAAATAAATAAATAAATTAGACAACTATTTTTTTGAAAATGAATTCGAAATGAAATGACAATTGTTAAAAAAAAAATTACATTTGATTTGCTCAGATATAACAAGATAGCAAAAATAATGAAAGTTACAGTATTTGTAATAATATATTTGAAAACGTTTAAAATTTCTCGAATATTTCATTACGGTACGAGAAGTTCCAGCAATTTGCCTTAAGGCACGATGCCATACACCACTAGTTTCATCATAAAATCAGATTTGTTTAAATCTTTTTTTCCCGAGGTTTCTCGAATTTGAAATAAGTACATTTCTCTGTTTGGGTGAGCCAAAGTTTGACTTAGCGTCACCGTTTTCTCGAAAACGGCTGAACCGATTTCAAAAATTCAAAAAGTATTTTATCTAGCATACTATGCTCTAATAATTCTTGTTTTAAAATAAATTGCCACTCACCATTATAAGAAGTGTCATCATAAGAAAAGTCACTACCACCTCTTGTCTGTTTCCTGCTGCCTGATGATTTTGATTTGGTTTCGTTACCGGGTTGTCCTAAAACTGGTTGATTTCCAAACTAAATAAAAATAATATTAAAAAATTAATAAAACCGAGCACTAAATAAAACAATTTAATAATAATAATAATTATTATGAAATTATTAATAAATTTGAATTTTCTTACCCCAAATCTGTGTAAAGCCTTCTTCAAAAAATTTGAATTGTCAGACACAACCTAAAGAATAAATATTTAATTTAATATTTATAATCAAGATATATTTATATATATATATATATATATATATATAATATAATAATATAAATTATTATTACAATTTTAATTCTGGTGTTAGTAAAAAAAATATTTATACCGTTTCTTTAGGGCTGTTCACAATTGGCTGGTTACCACTTTTTTCATTGCTGACTAGTGCTGAAAAAATTTTAAAAAAAATTATTTATACAGTAAATTAATATTAAATTAACTAAAATAAAATTTAACAAATAATATTTATAAACAATATAAATTAAAATATTTAAATAACTAAAGAAAATAATTAAAATTATCTTATATGCAAAAATGGAGCTCGATAAAATGTTAGGTATGCAAAGACTCTGAACCGATTTGGCCACTTTTAGTCTCTATATTTTTGTGTTAATTCAGAAATTGTGGCAAAGGTGAGAAATTATTCCAAAACTTCATAGTAACTTCACATTTTTAATTTAAAATGTTTTGTAGAAACCTAATTTAAAATGAAACAATAGACGACGGCTTATACGTCAAATATCAAATGATTAATTTCAATCAAATTCAATAGGATGTTCTAGATGAATTCACGTAATTATAGCATGTAGTTTTATTTGTAATTTCTTACTAAATGGGTTGCTAGTTATATATAAAAATGGAGCTCAATAAAATGTTAGGAATGCTAATGCTCTAAAACGGCTGAACCGATTTGGCCACTTTTAGTCTTGAAGTATTTGTGCTAATTCAGAAATTGTGAGAAAGGTGAGATATTATTGCCAAACGACGTAGATAATTTTCATTTTTAATTTAAAATGTTTTGAAGAAACGTAAATTGAAATAAAACAATAGACGATGGCTCATACGTCAAATGTCAAATGATTTTGACAGATAGTGTTCAATCAAATTTAATAGGTGACAAATTATTTCAAAACTCTATAGAAACCTTACATTTTAATTTAAAATGTTTTGTAGAAACGTAATTTAAAATAAAACAATAGACGACGGCTCATACGTCAAAGGTCAAATGGTTTTGACAGATTATGTTCAATCAAATTTAATAGGGTATTTTAGATGAATTTTATTTAATTATAGTATGTAGTTTATTACTAAATGGGTCGCTAGTTATATATATATATATAAATGGAGCTCGATAAAATGTTATGCATGCTAAGGATCTAAAACGGCTGAACCGATTTGACCACTTTTAATGTTAAATGGTTTTGACAGATTATGCTCAATCAAATTTAATATGATGTTTTAGATGAATATTATATATAACTAGTAGTATATATATATATATATATATATATATATATATTTAAATAAATTTAGTGCCCCAGATAAAATTATTATTTTTAATATATTTGAATTATGTATATTTGTTCAATATAGTTATAAATTTTATATTTTAAAATGTTTTTAATTTGTCTGACAAAAAAATGAAATTCTGAACATTAACATAGTAAACATAAAATTTTAATTGTTAAATTAGAACTTTATATATAACTAGTAGTATATATATATATATATATATATATATATATTTGAATAAATTTAGTGCCCCGGATAAAATTTATATTATTAATATATTTAAAATATATTTTTTCAATATAGTTATAAATTTAATTTCAAAGTATTTTAATATGTTTTTAATTTGCTTGACAAAAAAAATTTAATTCTGAACATTAACTTAGTAAAGATAAAATTTTAATTGTTAAATTAAATGTAGAAACGTAAAAAAATTACATTTTTAAATTATTTTTTTTTTGTAGAAATGTAAATAAAAATGAAACAATAGACAACGGCTCATACGTCAAATGTCAAATGGTTTTGACAGATTATGTTCAATCAAATTGAATAGGATGTTTTAGATAAATATTATATATAACTAGTAGTATATATTTTTTTTAATAAATTTAGGTTTTGGATAAAATTAATTTTATTAATATATTTGAAATACATTTTTTCAATATAGTTATAAATTTTATTTCAAAGCATTATAAAATGTTTTTAATTTGCCTGACAAAAAAAATAAATTCTGAACATTAACTTAGTAAATTTAAAATTTTAATTGTTAAATTAATTGAAATTTTAATTAATTGTTAAATTTTTGAATTATTTATTGTTTTGTAGAAACGTAATTTAAAATGAAACAATAGACGACGGCTCATACGTCAAATATCAAATGGTTTTGACAGATTATGTTCAATCAAATTTAATAGGATGTTTTAGATAAATATTTTATATAACTAGTAGTATATATATTTTTTTTGAATAAATTTAGTGCCTCGGATAAAATTAATATTAATAATATATTTAAAAAAAAATGATATAATTGCTATGAATTATATTTCAAAGTATTTTAAAATGTTTTGAATTTTTTGAAGATTTCCTTGTTTAATATGACAAAAAAATTAAATTATGAACATTAACTTAGCAAATATAAAATTTTAATTGTTAAATTAAATTGTTTAATAATTTTGCTAATTTTATAAATATTTAATACTTAACAAATGCTTTTGATATATTTTTTTATAATTTTATCAAATAATTTGAAGAATTTGTAAAAAAATTAATATGAAATTTTTTGTAATAAAATTTAGGTCTGTGAAAATATTAAAAAAAAAATCAAAAATTTATTTTATATTTTTTGTATATGTATATATATATATACATATATATATATATATGTGTGTGTATATATATAATTTGTATATATTATATTTATATAACATGTCTCTGGATGGCATGTGATATTAAATATGTCAAATTAGTGTCTTGTAACAATGTTTTATTATTTCTTTTTATTATTTTATTGCAAAATGATATAAATCTGCAATGGAAGTCACGCAAATGCATCAGAAAATAATTGCAAATCATTTTTGTAACCAATTTTAGTTTAAAAAAACTGCAAAAATTAAATAAAAAAATATTAAAGTTAAAATTACAAGCAATATAAATTAAATTTAAATTAAGAATTTATTATGTACGTTTCGACGCTGTATGTGTATTGCCATAATAAAATAAATTTTATAAAATAAAAAAAATAGTAATCACTATTATATATATATATATATATATATATATATATATATATATATATAATTATTTACCTTCAGGTACAGGTTCAGCCAGAAACGAATTCAAAGCGATTGTCAAACAAAAGACAAATAGAGCCGATTTTGTCAACATTTTGGATCAACTGTAATTAAAAAATTAATAAAAAGTATAATTAATATAAATATATATAAAATTTATATATACATGTATAAATAAATGTTTAAATTAGACAAAAAAATTAAAGTTTGTAAGAAATAATAAATACACATATTTTTATGAGGGTTTGAAGTTGTGTATGCAATTTTGGAGTTTATTCACAATTTTTGGTAACATTGAAATTTTAAAAATTAATAAAAAATATATTAATAGTAAAAATATTTTTTATTTATTTATACATGTATTAAGAAAGGTTTAAATTAGGTAAATAAATTAAAGTTTGTAAGAAATAATAATTACACATATTTTTATAAGGGTTTGACGTTGGGTAAGCAATTTGGGAGTTCGTACACAATTTTTGGTAACATTGGATTTTTAAAAATTATTAAATAATATATTAAGGGTAAAAATATATTATATTTATATATACATGCATAAAGAAAGGTTTGAAGTAGGTAAATAACTCAAAGTTTGTAAAAAATAATAATTACCCATATTTTTATGAGGGTTTGAAATTGGGTAAGCAATTTGGGAATTTATACACAATTTTTTGGTAACATTGGAATTTTAAAAATTAATAAAAAATATAATAAATGTAAAAATGTATTACATTTATATATACATGTATAAAGTAAGGTTTAAATTAGGTAAATAAATTAAAGTTTGTAAAAAATAATAATTACACATATTATTATAAGGGTTCGAAATTGGGTAAGCAATTTAGAAGTTTAATTATAAATAAATTTAAGTTTAATTATAAATTTTGGTTACAATTGGAAGTTTGGAAATTAATAAAAAATATATTAAGAGTAAAATCATATTATATTTATATATACATGCATAAAGAAAGGTTTGAAGTAGGTAAATAACTCAAAGTTTGTAAAAAATAATAATTACCCATATTTTTATGAGGGTTTGAAATTGGGTAAGCAATTTGGGAATTTATACACAATTTTTTGGTAACATTGGAATTTTAAAAATTAATAAAAAATATAATAAATGTAAAAATGTATTACATTTATATATACATGTATAAAGTAAGGTTTAAATTAGGTAAATAAATTAAAGTTTGTAAAAAATAATAATTACACATATTATTATAAGGGTTCGAAATTGGGTAAGCAATTTAGAAGTTTAATTATAAATAAATTTAAGTTTAATTATAAATTTTGGTTACAATTGGAAGTTTGGAAATTAATAAAAAATATATTAAGAGTAAAATCATATTATATTTATATATACATGTATAAAGAAAGTTTTAATCTATGTAAATAAATTAAAGTTTGTAAGAAATAATATTTACACATATTTTTATAAGGTTTTGAAATTGGATAAGTAATTTGTGGGAGTTTGATTATAAATTTTGGTTACTCTGGAATTTTAAAAATCAATTAAAAATATATTACGAGTAAAAATGTATTATATTTATATATACATGTAAGAAGAAAGGTTTAAATTAGGTAAATAAATTAAAGTTTGTAAGAAATAATAATTACACATATTTTTATATGGGTTTGAAATTGTGTAAACAATTTGGGAGTTTTATTATAAATTTTGGTTACACAGGAATTTTAAAAATTAACAAAAAATATAAGTAATTGTAAAAATATATTATATTCATATATACATGTATAAAGGAAGGTTTAAACTAGCTAAATAAATTAAAGTTTGTAAGAAATAATAATTACACTTATTTTTATAAGGGTTTGAAGTTGGGTAAGCATTTTGGGAGTTTAAGTACAAATTTTAGTTACAACTGGAATTTTAAAAATTATAAAAAAATATAATAAATATAAATATATATTATATTTATATATACATATATAGAGGAAGGTTTGAACTAGGTAAATAAATTAAAGTTTTTAAGAAATAATAATTACACATATTTTTATAAGGTTTCGAAAATGGGTAAGCAGTTTGTGGGAGTTTGATTATAAATTTTGGTTACACTGGATTTTTAAAAATTAACAAAAAATATATTAAATGTAAATTTATATTATATTTATATATACATTTATGAAGAAAGGTTTAAATTAGGTAAATAAATTTAAGTTTGTAAAAAATAATTATTACACATATTTTTTTATAAGGGTTTGAAATTGGGTAAGCAATTTGTGGGAGTTTGATTATAAATTTTGGTTACGCTGGAATTTTAAAAATTAATAAAAAATATATTAAGAGTAAAATTATATTACATTTTTATATACATGTATAAATAAAAGTTTGAACTATGTAAATAAATTAAAGTTTGTAAGAAATGATAATTACACATATTTTTATAAGGGTTTGAAATTGGGTAAGAAATTTGTGAGTTTATACACAATTTTTGGCTACACTGGAAATTTAAAAATTAATAAAAAATATATTAAGAGTAAAAATTAATTATATTTATATATACATGTATAAAAGAAGGTTTAAATTAGGTAAATAAATTAAAGTTTGTATGAAATAATAATTACACATATTTTTATAAGGGTTTGAAATTGGGTAAGCAAGTTGAGTGTTTAGACGTACATTTTGGTAAAAAAATTGTGCTAAAGTTGTTTAGAAATATTTTTTTACATTTATTAAATATTGTAAGAGTTACTTGATTTATCTACTAATTTTCTGTAGTCATTTTAGGATACTTTATAGAATTATAAACTAATGTACTAATATACTAACAATTATTTTTTACTATGATAATTTCTGAACAAAATTATTGCAAAACTTTTGTTTTTAAGTTAAGTTTTTCATTTTTAAATTAAAAAAAATATGAACTTGTGCAATTTAATTATGCAAAACCAAAATAGTAAATAACTATTGCTCTAAAATACCAATTTTGTACTGTGAAAGTGTTTTTATATAAAAAGTGTAAAAAATTATATTGAAAGTTGGTGAAAAAAATTAAAACTCTACTTCTCATAGTCATTAGGAATTTTAAACAACAAATTATAGTATATTTTTTTAAATAAAATTAAATCAAATCTTTTTTTGCAATTAAGAAAATAATGAAAAAATACTGAAAATTAATATAGAGTTTTCTAAAAACGAATCAGACTTGCATAATAAATTTAAATTTTGTTAATTTGTGTGAAAGTTAATTTTCCAATAAAATTTTAATTAAAAAGGTCAGTCTACCCATTTTTGCAATTAAAAAAATTGTTAAAAAAACATTATTAGATAATATAATTAGAAATTTGTATAAAAGTATCAAAAAACAAGTTCCATTCTATAACAATCTATTTTCCTGAACTGATTTATTTTTTTATCATAAATTTAAATTTGTTTAAATAATTTATCAATTGCTTTGTTAAAAAATATTTGTTAAGTAACTATATCTATTAGAAAATCGTAAAATTTTACCTTGAATAATAAATAAATTTTGTGATAAACAAAATATTTGTTAATAAATCATTTTAAACTCGAAAAGCACTTTTAGAAAAACACTTATTTAAACTAACTAATAATTTTAAACGAAAAATCTTGGCATTATAATTATTTTTAATAGAAAATTTAATAATTAAAAAACACACTTTTTAGTTTGATTTAATAAATTTAAAAAACACTTTTTTATTAATATTTATCACTTTATACTATAGTATATACTTTCTTTGTATTAAATAAATATTTTTTATAATTAAATATATTTAATTTTATTTTTATAATTGCTTGTGGATAATGTTAAAACTTTTTAATTTTTAATAAATTTACAAATATTCTAATTTTTTAAATAAATAATAATAATAATGCTTATCATACGTAAACTTATTTGTTAAATAAAGCAAATTGCATTTGAAAAATGTTAATAACTTTTTTATAAATTTATTAAAAATTTATTTTAGTTTGTATATTATTTTTAAATATTTATATTATTTTTGTTTTAATTTTTAAGATCATAAGATCACTATTTTTAAATTTTTACAGAAACTTCTAATTTTTACACAAATTGTTAAGTGCTAATTCAATGTCAATAAACTTTCACAAAAAAATAAACAAACTATATTTATGATTATTTGACAATGTTTAAATGCATTTTTAGGAAACTAATTAATTCTTATTAATAACAAAATAATTCTTATTAAGTCACATATTTGCACTACGTTTTTTAAACTAACACCAGTAATTATTAATGCATATTTTTAAAACACTTAAATTTAAACAAACCTTTAATTATTTTTTAATTTTTATATTATTTTTAACAATTTGTTATATTAATAAACGTTCAATTTTTAATTTAATTTTGCCTAAGGAATTACACTATTACACTCATAATATAACACAAAACTTTAATAGAGTTTTTAATTTTTAACTCAATTTTACACTTAAATTTAAACAAACCTTCAATTTTTTTTAAATTCTTATATTAAATTGAGCAATTTGTTATATTAATACACTTTCAATTTTTAATTTAATTTTAATTTTTGCCAGATATTTTGTCATCAGTTTTAATAATATATTACACTTTTACACTTCAAATTTAACACAAAACTTGAATTTAATATCGTTTTTAATTTTTAACTTAATTTTACCAATTTTTTCGAACAAAAATTTTAATAATTTATTACACTCTCAGTAAGTATTTTTTAATACTAAAAATTAATGGAATGAATTATTATTATTATGAAGAAAATTTGAGGAACAAAATAATAAATAACGTACAAGGTTATATTTTTATTTTAAATATATAAACGGAAATAAAAATATAAATAAATTAATTAGACATTAGTTTTGAGAAATTATCAATGAAATAATTTATAGTAAAAATTTTGTGCAAAAAATAAAATAAAATAAAAATAAATAATTTGTTAAACCAATCAATACAATAGTTATATCTGCAAAGCAAATATTCACACTGTTATGATGATAAATTATTTAAACAAATAAATTCAAATTTATGATAAAACAATCAGTTCAAAAAATGTGTCATTGTTTTTCTAAGATTAAATTATTGATTTTAGGCGAATCGGATTCGGTTTTTGAAAATTTCGTATAAATTTTGTTATCACTGTAATAATTCTTTATGTTAATATGGAAAATGTATCTTAGAAAATAAATGTGTAAATTTACGATAAAAGACAAAATTACTGTAGCAAAATATATTATTATTGATGTCTTAAATTTGAAGCGTTAAAATTATTGGAAATTATGTTATAGATTTTTTTAAATATATAATAATAAATAATTTATATGATACTATTACTGTTTTTGGATATTAGTAGTTTATTATTAAGAAAAACACGTTTTTGGGATTCCAAATATTTAATAAAATATTTATTAAAAAATTAAAAATTATTTATTAAAAAATATTTATTAAAAATAAAAAATATTTATTAGAAAAATTATATTATGAGATCAGATTAATTCTCTTAAAGATATCATTTATGAATTTATTTTATTTTGCATTTATTATTAATTAAATTTATATAACAAATTTCCAAATAAATAGTTTATAATAATTAACATCCCGTGGGGTAAGTTATTGTAATCATCCAAAAATCGAAATTGAAAATTTTTGCATTTCTCGACGTTTTGAAGGTTTCTGAACATTTTGTCATACCCCAGAAAAAATATGTGGATGTGTGTTTGTGTGTTTTGTATATCCGCATTTTTCCGTCCACGTTTTCGGGCGCACGGATTAACGGATTTGAATGATTCAAAAAACATTCGATTCCAATAAATAGGGAGATGTGCTGATTAGTTTTTGGCAAAGGCAGGTCCAGCCGTTACGGAGATACGGACCAAAGAGTGCAGAAAATACAAATCGAGAGAACTGAGTATCGGATTTGAATGATCTTAAAAACATTCGTTTTGTAATGATTGGGAGAAGAGGTGATTAGTTTTTAGCAAAGGTAGGTCCTGCGGTTTCGGAGATACAGAGCTAAATGTGCAAAAAATGGCAGTTTTTGAGAGAACTAAGCGTCCGATTTGAATGATTCAAAGAACTTTCTGCTTGTTTCAACAAAATAATTGCTTTTGGAAAAAAAATTGTCTCAATTTTTTTTTTGTTCAAGAAATATTTTTTTATTGTATCGAAAATACTTCAGATTTTATTTTTAATTCTGACTATAGTTCTAATATACTTTAAACAAATAATTTCAACTTTTCAATTCAGTTTATATAATTCTTATAAATATTAGACAATGTTACAATATTTATAATAATCTATTTGAAAACATTCAGTAATCCTCGAACATTTCGTTACGGTACGGGAAGTTCCAGCAATTTGCCTTAAGGCACGATGCCACCCACCCCACTAGTTTATTTATTATTTTATATAGAAATTTATGCGTTTTTATACTATTTGATATTGTCATATGGCAATGTGTACTATTCCAAAATATTTTTTATATTTTTACAAAATATAGAACTATTTTATACCATTTTGAACCTATTTCATAGTATTATATATTATTTTAAGCACATTTATATTGTACAATTTTAATTCATTATGTATATATATATATATATATATATATATATATGTTTTATAATTTTTGCTTACAGTTGCATGTTTTTCTGCAATGTTTTATTTCTGTTCAATGTTCTTCCGATTTAAAACGTCCGGTATGTCATGCAAGTTACAGATTTATATAAATTATATAATCATTTAAACCAGTTGTAAGTGGCATTTTGCCTTAAGGCTACTTCCCTAACCTGCAATAATAATTGAGGTACAAAACGGTATAAAACAGTTCTATATTTATTGTCCCGAATTTTCTATATTTATTGCTTAAGAATGAAATATCGAATTCAAAGTCGTTTTATTCAAAACATTTATATAAGAGTGTATAAAAGTGTTTTCTAGAAAATGTTGTAAATTTTATCTAGTTTCACCCTATCTAACTGAAAAAGGGTGGTTTCATATGAAATTTTTGAGTTATCAAAAAAATGACCCGTATTTCGATGTTGAAACATATTTGAAAAATTCGTCGAACTAAAAAAATAAGTTGAAAAAAAATAATTTTCTTCATGAATATACGTTTCAACACTTGATGTGTGTCATCATTTAGTAATCTAAAATGATGATATAAATAAGTAATTGAGAACGACATATAAAATTATAAAAGTTATATAATGACTATAAATATGTTTTATTTTATATTACTGAATGATGACACACATCAAGAGTCAAAACGTATATTAATAAACAAAAAATTAAACATTTTTTTAAATATATATAATATTTTGAGATTTGTTTTTTCAAAGTTGAAAACAAATTTTTGAAATATAAACTGCGAAAAACACAAAGTTTTGATAGAAAAATGAATCAATTTCAGAAATAATATTTTCTATAAAATCAGGAAATGAATGGATGGTAGAAATTTAGGATTGTATCGGTTATTTAATAATAAATTTAAAAAAATTGGTCAAAAATATAAATTAATGTCATCTTAGGAGTGGTTGAATAAAGACAAAAATCTGACTAAATCAAATTCTTGAAATAGAAAATTCTGGTGAAAATTTAGAGTGAAAATTAACTTAAAATATTTAAATTAACTTCAAAATATTACAGTTTTTTATCAGAACATGCATGGTAAAAATTTAAGGTTGTTTTTGTAAATAATCAATAACAAATTTTTACGATATCAGCAGAAAAAATAATTAAAACATCACATATTTATTTTACGAGACTAAAATAATTTCCAAGAGAAACTTCACTTAGAAATTTTTCCCAGTGAAGGCCTAAAGTTCCTGAAGGTGAATGGAAAGGAATTTTTTATCTATATTAAATTGCATTTGTAATGTAATAAAAAAAATCATCTAAACGAGAAAATTAGGTCAATGGAATCTGATTGAAATGTTTTTCTGATATCATGAGAGACCTTGAACCTGCAAATGTTCAGGAATCGAGTTTCACAATAAAAATGCACAATCGGAATTATTTAATTGTAAACTTGATATATATATATATATATATATATAATTATATATTTAGTTATATGTAATTATTTTTAACTGAAATTATAGGTAGCAACTACCATTTATAAAGTCATGATCAAAATCAGTCTTTTTTAAATGATTTTAAATTATTTTCTGACTGACAACCAGAATTACTGACTGGATATAAATTATTTATTCATTAAATAATTTATTTAAATTTTTCCAAATTACTTGGTCATATTTTTCTGCAAGTTGTTTTTGTTTTTAATCATTATATAATATTCTGTACAATTTTCTTTAGTCTTAAGTCTTTAGTCTTAATTAATTTAAAAAAATGTCGTTTCTTGGATATAAATTATTGGAACTTTTCAAATTTAAATTAAAAAATTTTCATGTTAAGCCAAGTTTTTTTAAATTTTTTTCCTTAAAAATTGCAATCAAGATACAATAAAATTTTATAAGCAATTTTTACATTAAAAGAAAAAAAAGTTAGAATAAAAAAAAATCTGATTTTACTCCATAAAGAGAAGTTTTGTGTTTCATCTCGAGTCACTTAATTTGTTTTTGTATAATTAATGTTATTTGAAATATAGGTGTAAATGGCATTATATATGTATATAAGTCATTTAAAAAATAATTGAGAAAATATATTACAACTTAAACCTACATGAATATATTCGTTAATTTATGTAACTTTTTTATTGAATAATTTCTTCACCCCTAACCGTTTGTTCTACATCCTTGTAATTTTAGTATGTTATTTATCAATATATTTAGTAAATATAAAAAATATAATAGTTTATAACTTTTTAACAAAAAGTATGAAATATTTGCCATTTTCTAAAAATGTGCGCTTGAAAATTAAAGGACAGACAACTTGAATTACTGACTGGGTATAAATAATTTAATATTTTTCCAAATTACTTGGTCATATTTTTCTGCTAGTTGTTTTTGTTTTTAATAATTATCATATAATACATATTCTGCAGAATTTTATATTTTATAATTAATTTTTGTTATTAATCTCAATTTGAGTGTCTGTTAAAAACAAGTTCATAGATTTGATTCTTTTTTGGTTTAAATTTGGAAAAAATAATTCTAGTTGATACTAATTTAGAACTAGGTGTAAGTGATGTAGTGCCTTGAGGCAAGTTGCATAAACTCTCCTATGAATGAGTAGATTAAATAAATAAATAAATTAATTAATTAATAATGAGTAGAATATCTACTTACGAATTAATTGAGAAAATATGAAAACTATAAAAACTGGATAAGATTTTTGAATTCGAGTTTAGTTAAAGAATAAATTATAATAAAATATTAATTAAAAACTAGCTTTTATAGTTAAAAAAAATGTTATAGTTATTTTAAATCTTTCGTGGAAATTTTATAAAATTACTCACATTTCTTGTTGATCATTTATAATTATTTTATTATCAAAAAAAGTGTAGAATTTGTGTACTATGATCTTGTTATTTACATAATTTCTCCTTCAATGATTAAATATTAATCATATATGAATATTCATTAGGAAACAGTCATATGTTTTATCTAATTACACCTTCAAAACCTTGATGCAAGTTTATAATAAAAAAATCTTCATAATTTAGATTCAAATGAGATTTTAAAGTATACCGAGTTGCTGTAGGTACTCGATATATTAAGAAAAATTATTCATCGATTAATTTTTCTAAAAAATGTCCAATATACCATTCATGCAAATCGAATGGTTTTAAAGTTACAAGAGATATTATAAATGAATGCACGAATTAACTAATAAACATGCATAAAACCAGCTTGTAAGAGCATTTAGATTAATTAGCTATTTTCAATAGAGATTTTAAAGTATACAGAGTTGTTCTAGGGTTTTGTGATGCTAGAAAATATTTAAGATCACTCCATTTTCAATCATTTTGTCTAATAGCTCACTTACTTTAGACAAATTGTTTAAAAGTTACAGAATAAATTATAAACAAATGCACAAATTTGTAGTAGTAACGATATTTCCTTGCCATTTTCTGTATATATATCAGGTTGTCAAATATCTCCCTTCCGCTTTTTTGTATACAATGTAATACAAAAAGGCGGAAAGGAGATATTTGACAACCTTATATTTGATTTAAAATAATGGACAATTTATTTTTGTATATACATTTATTTATTTTTAAATTATGAGTTTTTTATTATTCTTAAATGAGTCAGAGTTTAATTTTTCTCAAAATAATTTGTTAATATGTTCAAATATTGTTATTTTATGACTTTTGTACCGTTGACGTCCCCAATTAAATAAAATACATTTTTAGAACACAAAGTGCAATATCGATTTGTCATTGTGCATTATTTACTTTTTTAATATTTTAGCTTGACAGAATATTTATTTTTAAATATTCATTCAAGGCATTTAAAAATAAATTCTGCTTGCAAAACTTTCCAAAGAAGTGTAAATTGATAAAAATAAAAAAAAAAAATAAGATTATCAATTAAAGTACAATGTCATATTTTAAACATTCTTTTTCTGTCTCAGTAGAAAAAATAAAAATAAAAAATAAAGAAAAATAAAAGAAATAAAAAATAAAGAAAATAATAAAAAAGAAATAAAAAAAATATTTTTTTTTTTTTTTAAATTAAAAAATAGTAGATTTCAGAAAAATAATTTTGATTTTGCAAAAATAACTGGTTCGTTTTAGATCTTCATTTAAGATCTTGAAAGTTTTTTTCAATGTCAGATGCTCTTATGAATATCATCAAATCTAGTCTAAAAAATCTTGAAAGATCTTATGATTTAATATCTTCAAATCTTAACAAGAGATCTTGAAAGATCTCATAAACAAATATTTAGAAGGTTAAGTATTTCTTCATGCAAATTTTAAGATCTGCAGTTCAATCACTTTATTCATTCAATGTTGTAAAATTTCTTTGGATTTTTTTTTTTATAAGGACATAAAATTATTTTATAAAAAAAATATGCAAAAGTTAACGAGAGATCTTGAAAGATCTTGTAGAATAATAGACAAATTTTGGTAAGGTTAAGGTTAATTTGTCGATTCAAATTTAACCTCTACTTTTTTATTCAAAGCAAAAAAACTAATAGATTTGTTTTTTTTTTAAATAATTTTAAACAATGATCTTGAAAGAGCGTATGATTTCCTGAAAAAAAACTAATTAACTTCTCTAAAAAAATGAAATTTTTTGCATATCTTTACGTTTCAAAGGTTTCTGCACATTTTGGCATACCTTAGAAAAAATTGATGTGTATGTGCGGATACAATTTTTCGTCAACGATTTCGGGCGCACGGATCAACCGATTTAAATAATTCAAAAAGCATTCAATTCGTATTGATGGAGAGCTGTGCTGATTAGTTTTTGGCAAAAGTAGGTCCAGCCGTTTAGGAGATACGGGGCAAAGAGTGCCAAAAATAGAAATTAAGTTTTTGAGAAAAACGGAGAGTCCGATTTGAATGATTCAAAAAATATTTTATTTGTATTGACGAAGTGAAGATTTAAGCAAAATTTTTGAGGAGGCAGGTCCAGTAGTTTTGGAGATCAAATGGAAAAAGTGTAAAAAATGCTCGTTGGAGGTCAAAAATGGTTATTAGACATATGCACATCAAATTATTAGATATTTTATATAGATTTTAAAAATGAGTACAATTTTTGTTTACATTTTCATGGGTTTAACGTAAACAGCGACGCGGCGCTTACGCGCTTCTAAATTTCGTCTCTAAAACAGCTACTCTGCGTAACTGAAAAAAATGTTTAATATTCTCAAAAAATGATATTTTGCCAACGTGTTTTGATTTGTTGAAAAAATTATTTATAAATATTTTTAAACCCCTAGACCTTTGTTAAATATTTTTAAAAAAAAATTCAACTATAAACATTAATGTTCTGCAAAAATTTTAGCAAATTTTAACTATTTTTTGTATAAATTAATTAGTTTTCATGACCAAAACACGTAGCCAAAAAATTATTTTTTTAAATTAAAAACGTCTAGTATATTTTAATAATTAAAATTGATTTGAAAATATTTAATATATTTAATGTATAAATATATCAAAAAATGCAGAAATGTTTTAAATGTACTATATTAGTATTAAACTAGTTAAAATATAATAAATTTATCATTTAACTATGAAAAATGTAA
Organism: Ctenocephalides felis; assembly: GCF_003426905.1. NCBI lineage: Eukaryota > Metazoa > Arthropoda > Insecta > Siphonaptera > Pulicidae > Ctenocephalides > Ctenocephalides felis. The sequence continues at coordinate 20,542,303 of NW_020539727.1, forward strand.
TTTATACAACATTAATAATATCACATACAAAAAAAAATATTTAAAAATATTTTTAAACCCCTTGACCTTTGTTAAATATTTTTAAAAAAATACCTTCAACTATATACACTAATGTTCTGCAAAAATTTTAGCTAATTTTAACTATTTTTTGTATAAATTCATTATTTTTCATAACCTATACACGTTGCCAAGAAATTATTTTTTTAAATTAAAAACGTCTAGTATATTTTAATATTAATTTAAAAATATATAATATATTTAATATATAAATATATATAAAAATGCAAAATTGTTTTAAATTTACTATATTAGTATAAAACTAGTTAAAATATAATAAATTTGTGATTTAACTATAAAAAATGCAATTTATGCAACATTAATAATATCACATACAAAAAAAATATTTAAAAATAATTTTAAAACCCTTGACCTTTGTTAAATATTTAAAAAAAAATACCTTCAACTATATACACTAATGTTCTGCAAAAATTTTAGTAAATTTTAACTATTTTTTGTATAAATTAATTAGTTTTCATAACCTATACAGGTTGTCAAGAAAGTATTTTTTTAAATTAAAAACGTCTTGTATATTTTAATAATTAATATTAATTTAAAAATATATAATATATTTAATATATAAATATATTAAAAAATGCAAAATTGTTTTAAATGTACTATATTAGTATTAAACTAGTTAAAATATAATAAATTTGCGATTTAACTATAAACATTGCAATTTTTGCCACATTAGTAATATCACGTACAAAAAAATTATTTAAATATATTTTTAAACCCCTGAACCTCTGTCAAATATTTTTAAAAATTACTTTAAACCATAAACAATAATTTTTTGCAAAAATTTCAACACATTTTAACAAGTACAGTTTATAAAACCAATTCATATCACGTACGATTAAATAGATTTGGAAGCCAAAAAATTATGCAAAATAGTTTTTGAAGTCATTCATACCGAATTATAACAAGCGACGACGTCCTCGTCGCCGGCCCTGTGCAAAAATCAATTTAATCATTATATCTGATACAGTATATATATTTTATCTGATGATTAATAATGTAAATATTTAGAAATTACAAGCAAAGCGCCGTTTTCGATATAAACTATAATTATGTATCGATATTTTGCGATAATTATATAGGGGATGATAATAAAGCCAAAAAGTGACCTTGGTGAAAAACAATTATTTGTAAAAGCATAATATTGGTAAATGAATAATTAAATTGGGTGTAAGTGGCATCGGGTTTTGAGGTAAATTTCTGGAACTTCCGGCACCAAAAATTAAAATAAAAAAAATTTTTTTTGCAAACTAAGTATATTTTTAAAAATTTGACTTGTATGAGAAATTTGAATTTATTTTATATATTTTGTATTATAATTTTTTTGTATGCGATATTATTAATGTTGTATAAATTACAATTTTTATAGTTAAATCACAAACTTACTATATTTTAACTAATTCAATACTAATACAGTAGATTTAAAACAATTTTGCATTTTTTCATATATTTATATATTAAATATATATTTTTATATTAATATTAATTATTAAAATTTACTAGACGTTTTTAATTAAAAAAAATAATTTCTTGGCAGCGTGTACTAATTAATTTATGAAAACTAATTAATTTATACAAAAAATAGTTAAAATTTGCTGGAAATTTTGTAGAACATTAGTGTTTATAGTTTAAAGTATTTTTTTAAAATATTTAACAAAGGTCTAGGGTTTTAAAAATATTTTTGAATATTTTTTTTGTATGCAATATTATTATAATGTATAAATTACAATTTTAATAGGTAAATCACAAATTTATTATAATTTAACTAGTTTAATACTAATTTGGTATATTTAAAACAATTTTACATTTACAAAAAATAGTTAATTTTGCTGGAATTTTTGCAGAACATTGGTGTTTATAGTTAAACGTATTTTTTTTTAATACTTACTAAAGATCCAGGGGTTTAAAAATATTTTTAAATATTTTTATAACAAATCAAAACACGTTGGCAAAATATTATTTTTCTCATACAAAACGTATTGTAATTTTAGTTTGAAAATTAACTGTTAATTAATTCTATATTTAATATGTTTAATATAAAAACGTTTAAAAAGATGCAATATTGTTTTAAATATACTAAATTAGTATTAAACTAGTTAAATAAAATGATACTAGTTAAATAAATTTGTAATATTAAAATTGTATGAAATAAAATATTACGAATATCTAAAATATTTTACGCGTTAAAAAATTATTTAAAAATATTGTGAACCCCCTTAGCTTTTATTCAATATTTTTTAAAAATGCAATAAACTATAAGCATAGATTTTTTGCAAAAATTTCGGCTGTTTTTAACAATTTGTTTCAACAAATTTATTATTTAACACAATCAAAACGTGTTCCCGTGTTTAACTCAAAATTATGACTTATTACAAAAATAATATTTAAAAAATATTTCTATCCTATCTTACCTTTATTAAATATTTTTAAAAAATACTTCAAACCCCAAACACTATTTTCTCTTAAAAAATTCAGCACATTTTAACAATTTATTTAACAAATTTATTATTTATACAAATCAAAACACATTATTTGCCCGTTGCAAAAAATACAAGTTATTACAAAAATAATATTTAAAAAATATTTTTGTACTATCTTACCATTGTTAAATATTTTTAAAAAATATTTTAAACTATAAACACTATTTTCTCTCAAAAATTTCTGCACATTTTAACAATTTTTTTAATAAATTCATTATTTAACACAATCAAAACGTGTTTACTTAAACGTTAACTCAAAAAGATGACTTATTACAAAAATAATATTTAAAAAATATTTTTGTACTACATTACCTTTAGTAAATATTTTTAAAAATTATTTCAAACTATAAGCACTAATTTTATGTAAAAATTTCAGTACATTTTAAAAATTTCTTTAACAAATTTATCATTTAACCAAATCACAACGTGTTACCTTGTTTAACTCAATAATATGACTTATTACAAAAATAATATTTAAAAAATATTTTTGTACTAGATCATATTTATTAAATAGTTTTAAAAATTACTTCAAACTATAAACACTGATTTTTTGCAAAAAAATTTAGTTATTTTTAATAATTCCTTTAACAAATTTAATATTTTAACAAATCAAAACACGTTGCCAACGTATTGTAGTTTTAATAATTAATATTAATTTAAAAATATATAATATGTTTATTAAAAAAAAGAATTAAAATATGTAAAATTGACTCAAATAAACTAAATTAATAATAAACTAATTAATATATATATATATATATATATATATATTTTATTGATCTGTTAAAATTGTAATTTATACAAAATAAATAATATCCGGAATATTTTACGCGTTAAAAAAATTATTTAAAAATATATTTAACCCCTTTAGCCTTTATTAAATATTTTTAAAAAATACTTTAATCTATAAACACTATTTTTTTTTTTAAAAATTCAGCACATTTTAACAATTTTTTTATCAAATTTATTATTAATACAAATTAAAACATATAATTTATCCGTTGCAAAAAATATGTATTATTAGAAAAATAATATTTAAAACATATTTTTAACCACCTTACCTTTTATCAAATATTTTTAAAAAATATTTTGAACTATAAACACTAATTTTTTGCAAAAATTTCAGCTATTTTTAACAATTTCTTTAACAAATTTATTATTTATACAAATCAAAACACATTATTTGCCCGTTGCAAAAAATACAAGTTATTACAAAAATAATATTTAAAAAATATTTTTGTACTATCTTACCATTGTTAAATATTTTTAAAAAATATTTTAAACTATAAACATTAATTTTCCGCAAAAATTTCATCACATTTTAACAATTCTTTCAACAAATTTATTATTTATACAAATCAAAACATATTATTTGCCCGTTGCAAAAAATATGATTTAATACAAAAATAATATATAAAAAATATTTCTATCCTATCTTACCTTTGTCAAATATTTTTAAAAAATACTTCAAACCCCAAACACTATTTTTTCTTAAAAAAATTCAGCACATTTTAACAATTCTTTTAACAAATTTATTATTTTTGCAAATCAAAACATGTTGTCCGCTCTTCTGTGCGTTACCGACTGACCAGAAAAATAATTCTACCTACTTATTTATCGCATAATACGATCGTAGTACAAAAAAAGATCTCTATTGGTATTGACATTGAAAAAATATTCGTATTTGGGGATGGTTTGTATAGATAAATTTGTAGATAACAGGGCTGGATTGGGGGAAAATTATAATAGAAAATACTAGGGCGGAAATTAATAAGAAATAAATAGAAAATTCGGGACATTTTTTTTTCGGTTTTTTGTCAAATAACTCAAAAATTTCATATGAAACTACCCCTTTTCAGTTAGATAGGGTGAAACTAGATACAATTTACAAGATTTCCTAAGAAACACTTTTTTACACTCCGATATAAAAGTTTTGAATAAAACGACTTTGAATTCGATATTACATTCTTAAGCAATAAATATTAGGTTGTCAAATATCTCCCTTCCGCTTTTTGCTCTTGGTTTATAATACAAAAAGGCGGAAGGGAGATATTTGACAACCTTATATATAAAATTCAGGACATTTTTTTTTGGTTTTTGTCAAATAACTCAAAAATTTCATATGGAACTACTTTTTTTTAATTATACAGGGTGAAACTAGATAAAATTTACAAGATTTCATAAAAAACACTTTTATACACTCCTATATAAAAGTTTTGAATAAAACGACTTTAAATTCGATATTTCATTCTTTAGCATAAATAAATAGAAAATTTTGGTCATATTTTTTTGTTTTTCTAATATATATAATATATACATATATACATTTTATTTTAGCTCCCAGAATTAATAAGATATTTGATAAAAATATAATTGCTCATTAACTTGAACTAAAAATAAATGTGTAAAATTGAATAAAATAAGATATTATAACAAAAATAATGTCGGCAGAAAATCAATAAAGAGAAAAATTATTATATAGGATTTTAAAACAAAAAATAATATAGGTAGCTAAATATTAAATGTATTTAAATGATAATTATGTATTGATTTTTTGCGATAATTATATAGGGGATGATAATAAAGCCAAAAAATGACCTTGGTGAAAAACAATTATTCGTAAAAGTATAATATTCAATAATGAATAATTAAACTGGGTGTAAGTGGCATCGGGCTTTGAGGAAAGTTGCTCAAATCAATAACAATAATACTTGAGATTTAGTAAATTTTCATCAATGTAAATTGTATAATATTATTATATATTATTTATTTTACGCATTAAAAAACATATTTATAATATTTTTAACCACCTTAATTCTTATCAAATATTTTTAAAAAATACTTTAAACTATAAACACAGATTTTTTGCAAAAATTTCAGCTATTTTTAACAATTTTGTTAACAAATTTATTATTTATACAAATCAAAACATAATGGTTGCCCGTTGCAAAAAATTTGATTTATTACAAAAATATTATTTAATTTTTTTTTAAATTTATAACCTATATTAAATATTCTTAAAAAATACTTTAAACTATAAACACACGTTTTTTGCAAAAATTTCAACTATTTTTATGATGATCAGAAGAAAGGTTTTCTGTTATATGTATGATATACACAAAATTATAATAATAGTATAGATATTTACATTTATTATTCGTATAAAAAATAGCAAAACACTCCTTGAAGTTTTTGGGTAGATTTTCGGGTAGAAAATTCGGGACATTTTTTTGAGTTTTTGTCAAATAACTCAAAAATTTCATATGAAACTACCCCCTTTCAGTTAGATGTGGTGAAACTAGATAAAATTTACAATATTTCCTAAGAAACACTTTTATACACTCCGATATAAAAGTTTTGAATAAAACGACTTTGAATTCGATATTACATTCTTAAGCAATAAATAAAATTCGAGACGTTTTTTGGTTTTTGTTCAAAAATTTCATATGAAACCACCCCTTTTCAGTTAGATAGGGTAAAACTAGATACAATTCACAACATTTTCTAGAAAACACTTTTATACACTCCTATATAAAAGTTTTGAATAAAACGACTTTAGGTTCGATATTTGACTTTTAGCACAATAAATAGAAAATTTGGTTTTTGGTTTTTGTCAAATAACTCAAAAATTTCATATGGAACTACCCCTTTTCAGTTAGATAGGGTAAAACTAGATACAATTCACAACATTTTCTAGAAAACACTTTTATACACTCCGATATAAAAATTTTGAATAAAACGACTTTGAATTCGCTATTTCGTTCTTTAGCAATAAATATAGAAAATTCAGGACATTTTTTGGTTTTTGTCAAATATCTCAAAAATTTCATATGGAACCACCCCTTTTTAGTTAGCTTAGAAGAAACTAGATACAATTTAATAACTAGAAAAAAATTTAAACTAGTTAGATAAAACTATTTTGTTTAAAATTTCTGGACAAAAAAACAGCATAAACGTCAAACCTATCCCATCCCATCGTTAACCTTTTTTCCCATAAACAAATGAACAAATATATAATTTTTTTATTAACTTACCAAATTCAGCAATCCTTTACAAAATCCTTTAAAAAACTACACAAACTACACTCGTATCGTCTTCCTTCGAATTCGATGTAGTTCTAAATACTTTTTTCAAGTAAGTTTCACATATATATATTTCTTGTCAAAAAATACTAAATAAATATTCAAAGATAAAAAGACTCGTTCTTAAGTCTTTCGAATTAGATAATAAATTCTAGATAATCTTAACAAATAATTTTTTGCAGTTGTAAAACAAAAAATTGGCAGGAATTGACATTTGTATTCGGGAATTAATTTTGGCTTGGAAAAGTTTTAATAGAAATAAAATATAAATGTATTAAATTTGTGTGTGTTATGTAATTTAATAAACCAGAGGTTGGTGTGGTAAATATTAAAAGTAAAATGGAATTTTTCCTAATGATAGAGCTTATTGCCTAAACTAACATGTTAAAATATTAAAGTCCTACAAAATGTGTTTTTTTTTTAATTAATAAAATTTATTAATGTTTTTATTAATGAGTAGTGCAAAATTTTGTGCAAAATTTTGAGTCGAACATATTTTTTTTAACATTGTATGTTCATATGTCAATTTTACAATTTGTCATAAATTTTACAAAAAAAATATGTAAAAATGTAATTTTTGGCCGTACAAGTTTGTACTTTGGATATGTAATACATAAAATAATGCTTAAAATTTAATAAATATAAACTGTGCAAAATTTTGAGTTAAACATATTTTTTTTAATATTGTATGTTCATATGTCAATTTTACAATTTGTCATAAATTTTACAAAAAAAATATGTAAAAATGCCATTTTTCGCCGTACATGTTTGTAATTTGGACATGTGATACATAAAATACTGTTTTAAATTTTAAAAATATAAACAATGTCAAAATTAAAGCCAAAATATTTTTTTTAATTTTTTTTAGTACTTTAAATTTTCACCAAATTATTTTAATACTTGTTGTTGGTGAAGTAAAGTAGAAAAAATCGTTAAAATCACATTTTTGATTATAGAAGGCTAAAAATTTGAAACAAGATACCTTAATCATTGTTTCAAATTTAAAAAATATAAACGATGTAAAATTTTAGGTCAAAAGTAGTTTTTTCAGCATTTAGACAGATACTTTGGTTCTTACGTCAAGATTACTATTTATTTATCATAACATTGACAAAATTTTATTTAAAAATGTTATTTTTGGTTATAGAATGTTGTAATTTGGATATGTGATACATAAAACACCGTTTTAAATTTAAAAAATATAAACGATATCAAAATTAAAGCCCAAATATTTTTTTTAATTTTTTTTAGTATTTCAAATCCTCACCAAATTCTTTTAATACTTGTTGTTGATGAAGTAAAGTAGAAAAAATCGCTAAAATCACATTTTTGACTATAGAAAGCTACAAATTTGAAACATGATATCTAAATTATTGTTTCAAATTTAAAAAATATAAACAATGCAAAATTTTGAGGAAAAAGTAGTTTTTTTCAGCATTTAGTAGATACGTGATTTTACGTGAAGTTTACTATTTATTTATCATAACATTGATAAAATTTTATTTAAAAATGTTATTTTCGGTTAGAGAAGGTTGTAATTTGGATATGTGATACATAAAATACTGTTTTAAATTTAAAAAATATAAAGTATGTCAAAATTAAAGCCCAAACATTTTTTTTTATTTTTTTTAATACGTCAAATCTTCACAAAATTCTTTTAATACTTGTTAGTGAAGTAAAGTGAAAAAATAATCGTTAAAATTACATTTTTGACTACAGAAGGCTACAAATTCGAAACATGATACCTAAATTATTGTTCTAAATTTAAAAAATATAAACTGTGCAAAATTTTAAGTCAAAAATATTTTTTTTCAAAATTTGGTTCTTAATCAAGTTTACTATTTATTTGCCATGATATTGATAAAATTTTATATAAAAATGTTATTTTTGGTTGTAAAAGACTGCAATTTGGATATGTGGTAAATAAAATACTGTTTTAAATTTAAAAAATATAAACTGTGCAAAATTTTGAGACAAAAGTAGTTTTTTTCAGCATTTAGTATACTTTGGCTCTTACGCCGAATTTACTATTCATTTATCATAATATTGATAAAATTTTATTTAAAAATGTTATTTTTAGTTGTAAAATATTGAAATTTGGATATGTGATACATAAAATAATGCTAAAAATTTAAAAAATATAAACTGTGCAAAATTTTTAGTCGAACATTTTTTTTTTAATATTGTATGTTCATATGTCAATTTTACTATTTGTCATAAATTTTACAAAAAAATTATGTAAAAATGTCATTTTTGGTCGTACATGCTTGTAATTTGGATATGTGATACATAAAATACTGTTTTAAATTTAAAAAATATAAACGATGTCAAAATTTAAGCCCATTTTTTTTTTTCTAATTTTCTTATACTTGCCAAATTGATTTCAATATTCATCGTAATATAGATTAAGTAATCATTAAAAAATGTTTAAAAATAAATTTTTGATTAAAAATTTGATTGTGACATAATTAGTCATAAAATGTCCAAATTTCTAAAATTTTGGTACATGAAATTTATCCTGAAGAGCTCTCAAAAAACCCATGTTTGTCTGCATATTAATCTTGATGTATTATATGTTTTATTAGCAATTGCTTGAAATTTCTGTATAAAAAGTTATTAATTTTAGGATTTGTAATTATGGTATATACATTAAAAAATGAGTTCTCAAACATTCAAAATTTTAGTATATAAAGTTAATCTTAGATGAACCTGAAAAAACTTTTTCTTGTGAATTATTTCCATATAAAAACTTATCATAAAAATATAAAAATTATGAATCGATATATACTATATATATATATATATATATATATATATATATATTATTTAAATATATAATATTAGTTCAACTGTTTGGAAAAAATATATACGCATTAGTATTTATTTTTATAAACAATTCTGTATTTGATTTTAAATATTTATCATAAAATTTGCAAAATAGAGGTAATTATTACACAAAGCAAATTCATTGAATTTAAATATATTTAAAATAGGAATTTCAAAAGGTTTTGTGTTACTTTTTATTATAAAAAATATTTTATTGGAAATTGGTCAAGCTTTATTATTATTTGCTGAAAAAAAACTAGTTTTGACCTAAAATTTGGCATAGTTTATATTTTTTAAATTTGAAACAATAATTTAGGTATCATGTTTCAAATTTGTAGCTTTCTATAGTCAAAAATGTGATTTTAACGATTTTTTCTACTTCACTTCACCAGCAATAAGTATTAAAATAATTTGATGAAGATTTGAAGTACTAAAAAATTTTTTTTAATGTTTGGGCTTTAATTTTGACATCGTATATATTTTTTAAATTTAAAATGGTATTTTATGTATCACATATCCAAATTACAATCTTCTACAACCAAAAATAATATTTTTAAATAAAATTTTATCAATGTTATGATAAATAAATAGTAAACTTGACGTAAGAACCAAAGTATCTAATAAATGCTGAAAAAAACTACTTTTATTTCAAAATTTTGCACTGTTTATATTTTTTTAAATTTGAAACAATAATTTAGATATCATGTGTCGAAATTGTAGCCTTCTAAAGTCAAAAATGTGATTTTAACGATTTTTTCTACTTTACTTCACCAAAAACAAGTATTAAAATAATTTGGTGAAGATTTGAAGTACTAAAAAAAATAAAAAAAATAATTGGGCTTTAATTTTGACATCGTTTATATTTTTTAAATTTAAAACAGTATTTTATGTATTACATATCCAAATTACAAACATGTACGACCAAAAATGACATTTTTAACTTCCCGTAGGGTAAGTTATTGTAATGGGCCGAAAATCGGAATTGAAAATTTTTACATTTCTCGACGTTTTGAAGGTTTCTGAACGTTTTGGCATACCTCAGAAAAAATGGATGTGTGTGTGTGTGTGTGTGTGTGTGTATGTATGTATGGATACAAATTTTCGTCCACGTTTTCGGGCGTACGGATCAACCGATTTGAATGGTTTAAAAAACATTCGATTCCTATTAATAAGGAGAAGAGCTGATTAGTTTTTGGCAAAGACAGGTCCAGCAGTTACGGAGATAAGGAGCAAAGAGTGCAGAAAATAGAAATCGAGTTTTTGAGAGAACGGAGCATCCGATTTGAATGATCTAAAAAACATTCCATTAGTAATGATTGGGAGAAAGGGTTATTAGTTTTTCGCAAAGGCAGGCCCAGCCATTTCGGAGATACAGAGCTAAATGTACAAAAAATGGCAGTTTTTGAGAGAACTAAGCGTCCGATTCAATTGATTCAAAGAACTTTCTGCTTGTCTTAACAAAATAATTGATTTTGGAAAAAAAATTTTTGTACCATTTTTTTTTTTTTTTTTTTTTTTTTTTTTAAATTTTTGTATATCGAAAATAATTCAGATTTTATTTTTAATTCTGACTATAGTTCTATACTTTAAACAAATAATTTCAACTCTGCAATTCAGTTTAAATAATTATTATAAATATTAGACAATAATACAATATTTATAATAATCTATTTGAAAACATTCAATATTCCTCGAACGTTTCGTTACGGTACGGGAAGTTCCAGCAATTTGCCTTAAGGCACGATGCCACCCACCCCACTAGTTACGTAATTTTTTTGTAAAATTCATGACAAATAGTAAAATTGACGTATGAACATACAATATAAAAAAAATATGTTTGACTCAAAATTTTGCACAGTTAAATTGTAAGCACTATTTTATGTATCACATCTATAATTATTTTTTTATTAGAGAATAATTTTAATTGTTAAATAGTAAAGAATCAATTTTTTTTATTTAGTTTTCAATATTGCAAACCATATTTCAAAATAATGATTGAGAAAATGTTCTTCCACAATTTTTCATACATTTTTATGTATTTCATTTTTATATATTTATTTTTTAATAAAGTGCAGCAGTAAAAAGTATATAATTTTATTATCTGATATCTAAAAACCTTGTTTGAATTTAAAAAAATATAATCTACCCCTAGTTTTACCCAAAAATATTTTTTTTGAATTAAATGTTTCAACAGTAACAATTACTATGATTACTATTTTTTACAAAAAAAAACGCGTAAATAAGTTCTCGTTAAAACCAAAATTACATATTGCAATTTTTTTACAAATGCAAATTTCCAAATCGTCTACAATTTTATTATCAATATGCAAAATGTTTTTTGAAGAAATATTTTTTAATCTATCACAATTTTCACAACTTGTAATCAGGGGCATTAATTATTTGTTAAATTTATCATGAAATTTTATTTATGTTAATTTTATGTCGACGAAAACATGTATATAAATTATTTTTATCTTTTGCAAATTATGGTAAAAAATATTTAAATTTCAACAGATACGATTTTTAAATGGATATATTTATCATTGTTATTGTCTTGTAAATTATTCTGAAATTGGTAAATGAATTTTATTTAGAATTTTAGTCCTAAAGGGAAAACTATATTTTATTTCAGTCGATGGAGCGTTTTGGATCTGAATTTTTTTACTGTGTTCCAATTTGCATGAAATTTTGGAATTAGGTTTATCTTACCCTCAAATTCAAAAGACACCCCTTCCCAGTTGTGTAATTTAATTTTTCCAAAATAACGTCAGATATTGATAGAAAAACTAATTATAAGAAAATAATGCCTTCTATAGTTTTTCAAAAAAAACTAATACTCTTCAAGTTACTGGCCACTAAAAATTCATATATTTTTGGCGTTTTTCTTCGTTTTTTTTGTAAATATCTCCTAAAATATACATTTTAACGAAAATCATGTGAATGAACAAAATAATGCCAATGAAAATCTTAATAAATCGGTGTTTTATAAAGTGTTCTAGGAATAATATTGAGCTAGATTTGAAAGAGCAAAGTCGTTTTTTATTTCGTTCAAGATTTAATTGTTGTATTTAAAGCCATCAAGTGGCGAGATTTTACATTTTATGCATTTCAGTGAAATTGGGTTTTATAGTGCTAAATATAAGCTTTAAAATGAGTGTTTTTACAAGTTTTTTGCGTGTAAAATGAGTGAACTATCATACAAATAAGAAGCATATACGATGTTTTTTTCTTTTAAATCATATGGTTTAATGAGCGCAATTTCTACTAGAATTAAAGTGATTTACATTCCATCTAGAATTCACTTCATTATTGACGTCTTGAAGGATTCTAGCAGATTCACTACTTTAGTACAAACTATTTTCAGAAAACTCACGATTTTATAAAAACTTTTTTTCCTGATTTTTTTAAAAATCGAACTCATTTTCATTATATCTCAAAAAAATAAAAAAAACGTATAAAAGCATATAAATAAAAATCAAAGCAATTTTTCTGGCTTATTATTGTTTTTTATTATTTTTCTTTCATACAAAAATTGACTAAGAGTTATGATTGTTTCAAGAGTGCGCGGCCGCGCAATCGGAGTCTTTATCGAGCCCTTTAACCCTTCACAGTTTCAAAATGAGAGGAGTTACGAAAAAAAATATAATGAAAAAAGTTGTAGCCCTTTTAATTACCTTTCAAATGATATATTACAAGTTGTGATGGAGTCGAAATTAAAGGAGTTATGACCCGAAAACTAATCGCATTTTTGTCGAATTGTGCCCATATTTTGAGCAATGTGTAAGTAAGCAGTATTTGGTGCCCAAAACTATTGACTTATATATATATATATATATATATATATATATATTCAATAGATAAGTCCTGGATTTTTTCAATATATTGATTGTTTCTTTTCCGAACAGTAAATCCAATAATAAAAAACAATTTGTTTTTTGAAGATGTTTAATACGACGTTTCGGAACTAGGTACGTTCCATCATCAGGTTTATTCTGTCAAATACAATGTTTTTTAAAAAAATATTGATTAACATTAATTAACGATGGTCAATACAGATTAATTAGAAAAAAAAAAATTTATAAAGGAATGGATTATGTACCGGGGTAAAGAGTAATAAAACTTAACTAAAAAAGGTTTTATATAAAATTGAGAAGCAAAAATTATTTACCTGTAATAATTTATATATCCATATATAAATTATTACAGGTAAATAATTTTTGCTTCTCAATTTTATATAAAACCTTTTTTAGTTAAGTTTTATTACTCTTTACCCCGGTACATAATCCATTCCTTTATAAAAAAAAATTTTTTTGTTCTAATTAATCTGTATTGACCATCGTTAATTAATGTTAATCAATATTTTTTTAAAAAACATTGTATTTGACAGAATAAACCTGATGATGGAACGTACCTAGTTCCGAAACGTCGTATTAAACATCTTCAAAAAACAAATTGTTTTTTATTATTGGATTTACTGTTCGGAAAAGAAACAATCAATATATATATATATATATATATATATATGTATATATATATATACATATATGTGCTTATGTGTATTTATAATAAAAACGTATATTTTGAAATAATATGAATTAATTGGTTTAGCGTATATTTCGTTGGCCCAACCACAAAATTTTGTATTATTATTTTGATCTATGGCTGAATAGTCCACGTGTTAAATAAATTAATATAGTTTTATATCACTATAGTCGAATGAAAGTTTATTAATTGCAGTAACAAGAACAACAAATATACGAGTTTAGACAAAATATTCTGGGTACTAGTGTTATATTAACTGTTTTTATTCAAGGGTAGTTTCAAGAGTTGAACAAATTATAGATATGGTAAATATTTTCGAGAAAATAAAATAACATTCATATCATTTTGAATTTCTCAGTTTTCTTTCAATTTCAAAATAATTTTTTCGAACAATTTTCATCAAGAGGTTGTTTTCAAGGGTCTAAAAGTGTTAAAAATT
>NW_020539727.1:20557746-20589687 GCF_003426905.1 Ctenocephalides felis
ATAATTTTTTATCCTCGAAAGCAATTGTTTTGTCAATGCAAGCTGAAAGTTCTTTGAATCATTTAAATCGGACGCTTAATTCACTCAAAAACTGGCATTTTTTGCACATTTAGCTCTGTATCTTCGAAATGGCGGGACCTGTTTTTGGCCAAAACTAATCATTTCTTCTCCCAATCATTACAAATTGAATGTTTTTTAGATCATTCAAATCCGATACACCGTTCTTTCAAAAACTCGATTTCTATTTTGTGCACTTTTGCTCCATATCTCCGTAATGGCTGAACCTGCCTTTGCCATAACTAATCAGCACATCTCCCTATTAATGGAAATCGAATGTTTTTAAACCATTCTAATCGGTTGATCCGTGCGCCCGAAAACGTGGACGCAAAAATGCGGACATACAAAACACACCACACATCCATTTTTCTGAGGTATGCCAAAATGTTCAGAAACCTCCCAAAACGTCGAGAAATGCAAAAATTTTTATTTCCGATTTTCGGCCATTACTATAACAACCCTACGGAAAGTTAAAAAAAAATTACCCAGGCCTAAGCACAGTCTAAGCGCCACTCTAGTACAAATGCTTACCTAAGTGCGTTTAGACTGTTTATGTACTGGGAGTACTTTTTTCAATTTTGTGTGAAAACTATTGTAAAATGTGTGAAAATGCCGTCAAGTTAAGCACAGTGTGAGTGAAAATGTCGCACAGAATTATTTGCGAATGCGTTTAGACTGTTTATGTACTAGAGCACTTTACTAATTTTGTAAAAACTATTAAAAATGTGAAAAAATGGCCAAGCTAAGCACAGTGTGAGTGAAAATGTCGCACAGAATTATTGCAAATGCGTTTAGACTGTAACTATACGGGAGCAATTTTTCAATTTTGTGTAAATTAGGCAAGTATTTTTTTTAAATTGAATTCGAAATGAAATGAAGATTGTTGGTAATGTTCTGGAGATAAATTGATTTATATGATTTACATTTGATTTGCTCACAATCAGATATAACAAGATAGTAAAAATAATAAAAGTTACAAAATTTGTGATAATATATTTGAAAAAGTTAAAATTTCTCGAATATTTCATTACAATACGGGAAGTTCGAGCAATTTGCTAAGGCACGATGCCATACACCACTAGTTATTTATAGTTTTAGTATTTTATATATCCTTCTTTGTCGTCGTTTTAACTATTTGCTAGCTACATCAGTTATATTCAGCACAGTATAAGTGGAAAATGTCGCACAGAATTATTTGTAAATTTAGTTTAGACTGTGATTATTATTATCTATTTCAAAATCCAAATTTACTACTATTTTTTCACAAAACTGACATTTCCGCCAAACGTCAAAAAATTTAGACTCAACGTCAAAATTTTCTACAAAATTTCTAGTAAATTTAAACTATGTCTGGAAGCCGAAGGCTTCCCAAAATCAGCACAAAAATAGTAGTGATGTAGCCAAAATCAGCACTTTCAAAAATCCATATGAATAACAATGTAAAAAATAATTCCGAAGAAAAAGATCACACATTAGAATTTCAAATTGATTCAACAAATTCCATTGATGGAGATAGTCAATTGGGTCTTGAGTTGACATCAGAACGTGTTGGTTTTGCTAAATGTTTATCCAGAGTTCGTGGCCAAACCGAGTTGCAACATTTTGGTAGAAGAAAAATTGTTGATTTGGATCCAAAACAAAATGTACAGACTTGACAGTTGACATGAGTGAGTGGTAAAACAGATTTGCCTATCCAAAATTTTTTGAACCATTTACCAGATGATGTGATACTATCACTAGAGTCGTTGGAACCACAGAAATACCAATCCCTAAAGTCCAAAATGATATTTTTGGTTTCGAATGTGACCTCTGCGACCACATGATAATACCAATAAAATACCTGTGCTACTCTTTCAAATACCACTCCGATCGATCTGGAATACCAGCACCAACCAGCAACCAAACAGAGACACATCAGTGCAACTTATTTTAGACAAATGTGAATATTTTGAAGAGTCTTCCGATGATTCCAGTACGTCTAATAGTGACGATGAAGATGCACCAGCTTCAAAGTAGTCACTACTGAATTGATATTTTACAAACAAATCGATCGTGAAGATTCTGAAGGGGCGTCTGAGAGCAGTGTGTGTGTCAATGTGCAACAGACACTAGAACATGATGAAGGAAGACCTAAAATTCTGGCTAAAATGGTTAAACATCTAAAAATGGGGAGTAACTGCTGCTAAATATTCACCTCCTGAACAAGACGAAGAGAAATCTGGTGACCCCAAAAAAAATGTTTGTATAGAAACTTTGCCCTTGGTGCGCGACGCCCAAAACAAAAACATAGCATCCGCCTTAGTACATGGTTACATACAAGATGGTAACGAAAATCTTCACCGCCCTTACAAAATTTTAATCAGAAACACTGGTCGTGGTAAAGACTCAAGTATATCCTACACCCTGGTACCAATAAAACCTGTACCACAATCTGATAAAGCCACAAGTGGCGAAAAAACTGATGTCTTGACTGAAGAACAGTTGCAAGAATGTTTCGACAAACTTTGTCCTGAAGACGTTGCTAAAACTACAAACGACGATGGACCTAAAACACCAAAATCAGCCCTCAAAACCCGTGCAAGAGGCGGAGAACTCCCAGAATCTCATTCTCAACCTAAAAAAATCCAACTGAAAGGACCAATTGATGTGATAAAGTACGACGAGTTGGCTGACTATATTCGGACAATTGGTGGTGAAGATCATCGAACCCAAAGTGTGCAGGTTAGTGCTGAAAATTTAGCCAAAAAGTCACCTTTTGATGACACTATAATTGTGCTCATAAATGATCCTGAGAAGGAACAGAGGTTGATACAAAAGCAGGTGCAGGAGGCCCTTAGGAAGAAAAAGTCTGAGAAAAAGGCAGCAGTTGGTGGTAAAAGTTCTTCGAATAAAAGACCTACACGTAAAGTTTGTTGTGAGGATTTTAAAAAAACTGGTTGACAGTGGTGAGTTGTTTGGGTACGAGTGTGTGGAAATTGACACAGGAAGAAAAAACAGAAACCAAAAAATGAGGTACCAGAAAATGTGGCAGATTTACCACCACCAGTTGAAACAAGTGCTGAACCTCCATCCAAACCTGAAGCTGACTCTGATGCATCAAAAAAGTTACCGAGTCCACCATCCCAGATTCAACTTCAGATTTGGATGCAAATTTTTTAGAAGTCACAAAAAGTACGAAGAAGCTTGTAGACGTTACGAGAATTTTTTAAAACAGTGCAACGCCAAAAACGATGACCCCAACCCAAAAATCCTATAAACATCGCCATATACACAAAAGAAGACGGTAGAATTCAAGAACAAAAACTGGCTTGTACAAAAGTTGACAAAGCCATCGGTGATGAATGTGTTAAAAAATATTATGTCACCAAAACTGTAAGTGTTGATGCAACTGATATGATAATCGATGGTAATTTAGTTGGTGGTTCTGATGGTAAAAAGAAGGATAATAATAGACCAGGTACGTCCACAGCTACCAAAGCAACTTCTGATTCTGCAACCATGATGGTTTAGAAAAAAAGAGTAGTGTTGAAGTTTTATGCAACAAAGTCGATAAATCCATTAAAAATTTGCAACAAACCATAAAATCTATTACTACCAACGATGTGGCTACCAACAAAAATCTAGACACACCCAAATTGACCAACGACACAAGTTTTGCAAGTCAAAAAAGTTGCAACACGTCCAAAAAATTTGCACCAACTGACAAAGTTGTTGCTACACCTGGGTAGTATAAGTTTAGCCACCAACAGCAGCAAAAGGTGAGGGTAATAATAAAATCAACACGTTCGCTGCCAACACTACTGCCATCAAAAAAGACTCAGCAATGACTGGTACAGAAAAAGCACTTACCAAGAGCGTCTCAGTAAGTTTTAGTGATATGAAGGAGCTTCCTGAGGACAACAAAGTGCCCTATGGCATAGAAATGAGTGCTGTTAAAAATAAAACAGAAGCTCAAAAGGAGGATTTGGAAGAAGCCAAAAAACTGCTGGATAAAAAACCTCAAAAAAGCAAAACCAAAAAAAACACTGAAGGTCTGTCGAGACTCAAAGAGGCTTTGGATGGTAACCCACAGTTGACTATGTTGGATGCTTGTGATTTGGAGGGTTGTTCTGGATTTGAAATGGTGAAGGATGGTAAAACTATCAAATTTAACAAATATTGCAAGAGGAAACCTGGTAGAAGTCATTATTATGGTTGTGCAGATAATGAGAATATACATGGTTATGCTTGCAGTGCTACGGGAATACCCACGATAGAATACTCGCATGATGAGAATCATCCATTGGGTATAAATTAATTTTTTCATTTTTAATTTAATTTAAATTTTATTTAGAATCTAAGTGCTTCTAAAAACTAGTTGGTATTGGTATTTTGCCTACATGAACTTCCCGATATGTGTAAATAAACGACTTAATCAATAAAAAATAAATTAATTTATGAGTGATTAAAAGTATTCCGAGTGGATTTATTACACATAATTGAAAATGTAGGAACACGTTAACTCGGAGTATTTTCTAAAGGCAAATATTCAAAAATCAATAATTTTTATAATTGAGCCAGTTTTTTGTAGGACTTTAATTGTTTAGTATGTGCATTGAGACCAAGTACTCTATAGTTATACCAAGTACTCTATAGTTATACCAAGTAAATTGTCTAATTTTAATTTTAACTAGTAGTGAATGGCATCGTGCCTTAAGGCAAATTGCTGGAACTTCTCGTACCGTAATGAACTATTCGAGAAATTTTAAACGTTTTCAAATATATTATTGCTTTCATTATTTTGCTATCTTGTTATATCTGAGCAAATCAAATGTAAATCATAAATCAATTTATTATCTCCAGAACATTATCAATCGTCATTTTGTTTAAAATTCAATTTCAAAAAAAAAATAGTTGCCTAATTTACACAAAATTGAAAAAGTGCTCTCGTATAGTCACAGTCTAAACGCATTTGCAAATAATTCTGTGCGACATTCTCACTTATACTGTGCTTAGCTTGGCGGCATTTTCACATTTTTCAATTTACAGTCTAAACGCACGTCTAAACGCACTTGGGTAAACATTTGTACCAGAGTGGCGCTTAGACTGTGCTTAGCCTGGGTAATTTTATGAATTTTTAATCCAAAATTACAAAAATATTTTATGGAAAATAAAAAAAGATGTAATAATTTTTTATCCTCAAAAGCAGTTGTTTTGTCAATACAAGCAGAAAGTTTTTTATATCATTCAAATCGGACGCTTAGTTCTCTCAAAAACTGTCATGTTTTGCACATTAAGCTCTGTATCTTCGAAATGGCGGGTCCTGTCTTTGTCAAAAACTAATCACCTCTTCTCCCAATCATTACAAAGTGAATGTTTTTTAGATCATTCAAAACCGATACTCTTAAAAACTAAGTTACCGTTTTTGGCACTTTTTGCCCCATATCTTCGGAACAGCTAGACCTGCCTTCGCTAAAAACTAATCAGCACGCCTCCTTATCAATACAAATCAAACATTTTTTGAATTATTCAAATCGCTTTATCCGTGTTCCCGAAATCGTCGACGAAAATTTGTATCCGCACACACACATACACACACACACATACATCCTTTTTTTCTAAGGTATGCCAAAATGTTCAGAAGGTTATAAAACGATTTTTTTGCGATTACTATAACTTGCCCTATGGAAAGTTAAAAAAAAAGTTCCATGAAATGTACTTAAATTGTTACAAGAAAAGGGCTCGGCAGTTTATTACAAGAAAAGTAGTCGGTAGTTAATTACAAGAAAAGGGCTCGGTAGATTTTAACCTAAAACTAATCAGTATCATTCGCAACTAATATCTTTCGAACAGTTTTTGATTTTTTAAAATCGATTCGGTAGTATGAGCTTAAATTTTGACGAAAAGTTTACATATATCAGGGTCTTATACAACTTATTGAAATATTACGGCCTTACGACATGTAGTTTAATTTTAAAAATTCATCAAAATTTGAGATAATGAGTAGATTGTTTGACGTTTGTTAAAATTAAAATTATACGATTTACTTGGTATAACGGTAGAGTACTTAGCATTAATGAACATACTAAACTATTAAAGTGCTATGGAAACTGGTTCAATTTTAAAAATTGTTGATTTGTGAAAATTTGCTTTTAGAAAATACTCCGAGTTAACGTGTTCGTTCGTTTTCAATTATGTGTAATAAATCCCATCGGAATACTTTTTAATCACTCATAAATTAATTTATTTTTTCTTGATTAAGTCGATTATTTATACATATCGGGAAGTTCATGTAACTTGCCTCAAGGCAAAATACTAATACCAACTAGTTTACCATATAAATTACTACTACAATTTCTATTTTAGGTCCAAGCCAGTGGAAGAACTTTGCTCCAGAATGCGGAGGCATCAGACAATCACCAATTGCAATTGAAAAGAAAGACTTGGTTGTCGCCAGTGTTTGGAAAACTTTACAATGGAACGATTTTAGCAGATTACCAAGTGCCATGGAATTAGTAAACAACGGACATTCAGGTAATAACCATTTGTAGTGCAGTAAACAGAGCGTTTTGTGTCTGAATTTTTTTACTGTGCTCCAATTTGCATGAAATTTTGGAATTGGGTTCATGTTACCCTCAAGTTCAAAAGTGAAAACAATTCGTGTTCCGAGGACATGACACCCCTTCTCAATTGTGTAATTACATTTTTTCAAAATAACGTTGGTAATCGATAGAAGAACTAATTATAAGAAAAAATGTCTTTTAAAGTTTTTCAAAAAAAACTAATACTTTTCAAGTTACTGGCCACTAAAATTTCATATATTTTTGTCGTTTTTTTTTCGTTTTTTTGCAAATATCTCCTAAAATATACATTTTAACGAAAATCATGTGAATGAACAAAATAATGTCAATAAAATGTTTATTAAATCGGTGTTTTATAAAGCGTTCTGGGAATAATATTAAGCGAGGTTTGAAAGAGCAAAGTCGTTTTTTATTTCATTCAAGATTTAATTGCTGTATTTAAAGCCATCTAGTGGCGAGGTTTTACATTTTATACATTTCAGTGAAATTGGGTTTTATAGTGCTCAACATAAGCTTTAAATTGAGTGCTGTTACAAGTTTTTTTGCGTGTAAAATGAGTGAGCTATCATGCAAATAAGAAGCATATACAATGTTTTTTTCTTTTAAATCATATGGTTTAATGAGCGCCATTTCCACCAGAATCAAAGTAATTCACATTCCATTTAGAATTCACTTTATTATAGACATCTTGATGGATACTAGCAGATTCACTACTTTAGTGCAAACTATTTTCAGAAAACTCTCGATTTTATAAAAACTTTTTTTCCTGATTTTTTTTAAAATGGAACTTATTATCATTATATCTCAAAAAGAATAAAATATAAATAGATAGAAATAGATAGAATAGAAATTGAAAAATATATAGAATAGAAAGATAAATAGATAGAAATAAAAGCATACAGATAGAAATCAAAGGGATCTTTTTGGCTTATTATTGTTTTTAATTATTTTCTTTCACACAAAAATTGACAGAGTTATGATTGTTTAAAGAGTGCGCGGCCGCTCAATCAGAGTCTCTCTCGAACCCTTTAACCGTTCGCCTTTTCAAAATCAGAGGAGTTACGAAAAAAATTATGATGAAAAAAATGAAGCCCTTTTATTAACCTTTCAAATGGTATATTGCAAATTGTGATGGAGTCGAAATTAAAGGAAGTTATGACCCGAAAACTAATCGCATTATTGTCGAATTGTGTCCAAATTTCGAGCAATGTATAAGTAAGCAGTGTTTGGTGCCCAAAACTATTAATTATTTTTGAGAAATTGAAATAACATTCATATCATTTTGAATTTCTTAATTTTCTTTCAATTTCAAATAATTTTTTCAAACAATTTTTCATCAAGGGGTTATTTTTAAGGATCTAAAAATTGTTAAAAATTTGATAATCAAGATAGAATACATAAAATATTATTTACTTTATACGTAATTCTTATTATATCATACCGAAATTTATTTTTAAGTGTTTTTTTTTCAATTTAGAGGTTGTTTGTAGGGTTTTAGTAGTTTCATGGGGTTGAAAATGATTTTATTGCAAGAAAAATGTATTAAAAAATATTTTTTAATTATGTTCTTCAATATTAAAAACGTTTTCTAGCGATAAAACAGCTCAATAGTCCCTTATTCATTAAGGGGTCGCAACCCGAATTGTTTTCACTTTTGAACTTGAGGATAAGATGAACCTAATACCAAAATTTCATGCAAATTGGAGCACAGTAAATAAAAATCAGAGGTTATACCCTTTTTTCCTCTCCGTTTACAGCACTATCTAGTTTGTCAGTAATCTGGTTGAGTTGTCAGAAAGATGTTTAGCAGTTTTTTTGTCAGAAAGCTGGTTAAGTTATTTTGGCAGAAAGCTCGTTAGTTAGTTGAGAATATTTATCGATCATTTATAATCTAATATCTTTTCCCAGTGCAACTTTCGGCGACCTACTTTGGAGGACGAAGGCCAACAATTTCCCATGGCCCTCTGGTTGGTGATTACACTTTTGAGCAATTGCACTTTCATTGGGGCGGTGATGACCAACATGGATCCGAACACGTTGTGAACGGTGTTCAATATCCAATGGAATGCCATTTGGTGCACTGGAAATCCGAATATGGTTCCATGGGTGAAGCTTTGAAGCATACTGATGGAATTGCTGTAGTTGCTTTCATGTTCGACTCTGTAAGTAGAAAATTTGGCTAACACAACTACTTGGGTAGTAAAACTTCAAGTAGGGTAGTTATAGTAATGAGCCGAAAATCGGAAATGATTTTTTTTTGTATTTCTCGACGTTTTGAAGGCTTCTGAACATTTTACTGGCATACCTCAGAAAAAATGGATGTGTGTGGTTTAAAAAACATTCGATCCCTATTGATAGTGAGATGTGCTGATTAGTTTTTGGCAAAGGCAGGTCCATCCGTTACGGAGATACGGAGCAAAGAGTGCAGAAAATACAATTCGAGTTTTTGAGAGAACGGAGCATCCGATTTGAATGATCTAACTAGTGGGGCGCATGGCATCGTGCCCTAAGGCAAATTGCTGGAACTTCCCGTACCAAAAATCATTATTTTATTAAAAACGATTAACATTTTTGAAAAAAATTTACTTAAAAAAAAATTGGATTTTTAAGAAACTATAAATTTGAAAAAAATTACTATTTTTTGAAAAAAAAAATTATCAAAAAAATGTTTTCTTTATTTTGACATATTTTGGAAATCCTGAACTTTTTTCAAAGTAATCGTACAGCTTTAACTGCATTGAGACAAAATGTCAAAGCGCGTAAGCGCCGCGTCGCCGTCTAACGGATAAACATTGGTACGGAACCCATAGGAATGTGAACAAAATTTATACTCATTGTTAAAATATCTATAAAATATCGGATAATTTTATGTGCATATGTCTAATGATCATTTTTGACCGCCAAATGGCATTTTTTTAGTTTTTAAATTAAATCTCCGAAACCGCTAGACCTGCCTTCATGAAAATTCTTCATCAGTTCTTCATCTTGTTAATACAAGTATAATGTTTTTTGAATTATTTAAATCAAAAGCTCTGTTCTTTTAAAAACTGAGTAACCGTTTTTGGCACTTCTTGCCCCATATCTTCGAAACGGCTAGACCTGCCTTCGCCAAAAACTAATCAGCACGTCTCCTTATCAACAGCAATTTAATGTTTTTTGAATTATTCAAATCGCTTCATCTGTGTTCCCAAAATCGTCGACGAAAATTTGTATCCGCACACACACACACACACATACACACATACATCCATTTTTTCTAAGATATGCCAAAGTATTCAGAAACCTTTGAAACGTAAAGATATATAAAAATTTTCATTTTCGATTTTTTTGCGATTACTATAACTTACCCTACGGGAAGTTAAAAATTATTACATTTTTTTATTTTCCATAAAATATTTTTGTAATTTTGGATAAAAAATTCAAAAAATTACCCAGGCTAAGCACAGTCTAAGCGCCACTCTGGTACAAATGTTTACCCAAGTGCGTTTAGACTGTCTATGTACTGGACACTTTTCTAATTTTGTGAGAACTATTGAAAAATGTGAAAATGCCGCCAAGATAAGCACAGTATAGGTGAAAATGTCGCACAGAATTATTTGCAAATGCGTTTAGACTGTGACTATACGGGAGCACTTTTTCAATTTTGCGTAAATTTTTGCGACTATTTTTTTGAAATTGAATTCGAATTGAAATGACGATTGTTAATGTTGTGGAGGTAAATCGATTTATGATTTACATTTGATTTGCTCAGATATAACAAGATAGCAAAAATAATGAAAGTTACACTATTTGTATAATAATATATTTGAGAACGTTTAAAATTTTTCGAATATTTCATTACGATACGGGAAGTTCGAGCAATTTGCCTTAAGGCACGATGCCATACACCACTCTATATATGTTGTTCTCTTGTTTTTTAGAAGGAGGACAAGGACAATGCAGGTTTGGCCAAGATTATTTCTAAATTCAGTGAAGTCGGTTCAGGATCTGGCCCTGCTGTCGGGGTACAAGCTTTTCCTTTGACTGATTTGATCAGACCATTTGTAGATAATTATGCTACTTATACAGGATCTCTTACTACACCACCATGTACTGAAGCAGTTACTTGGATAATTGCTTCTCAAACTCAGCAGATGGCCAAATCACAGGTAAAAAAAACAGTTGCTTTTTTCTTAAAAAATTAGACAAACAGATTTAATATTTCTTTATCTATTTTTTTTCCTCAGATGGCAAAGATTCGTGAGGTCAGAGGACCACATGGGCCAATTTCTGGAAACTTCAGACCGACCCAACCTCTAAATGGAAGAACAGTTTACTACATCCCTTATTAAAAATGAAATTGCATTTTTAATAAAACAAATCAGGTAAATAATATTAATAAATAGAAATATATATATATATATATATATATATATATATATATATATATATATCTTCTATATATATATAAAAATAAGTCGGGTTTTCCTTCCTGACGAAATAACTCTAGAATCGATTTTGACAATTTTGCATTTGTTGGAAATGTCTCGGGCTCCGCAAGGTTTCTAGCTAAGAAAATTAGAGGTGCATGGCATCGTGCCCTAATGCAAATTGCTGCGACTTCACGCACCGTAATTAAAAATTCGAGTAATGACATTAGTGAGAATTGTCAGAATTATGCTTGGTTAAGTTAACGAGCAATTCTTGCTGCAAAGAATAATGATGTGCACGCACTGAATTTCACAATTCAATCAAAAATTGCTGGCGATTTGGTGACATACCAATGATTCCGACTGGTCTTTTGTTTGACTTCCAACGATTGCAATTTCCAATTTGCAATAACAAGTCGCAAGGCCAATCGCTCAGTGTTTGCGGGATAAATTTCAAATAGATTATTTAGAAAATCATTGTTTTTCACATGGGTAGTTATACGTTGCCTGTTCACGAGTTAGAAAACCATCTGCTTTGTTTGTGTTAACATCAGACCAAAAAAACAAAAAATGTGGTTTACCAAATAGCACTTCAATGAAACGGATAATTTGCGGATTCACTTTCATTTACTTAGAGAAGTTCAACTAAAAAACACTTAATTTTTGTAATCGAAATAAATTCATTACTGTTGTATAATAAAATCAAATTTTTCCTTTTCAAATATAAAACAAACAAAAAATTTCTTCATCTTTCTCACGAAACCATCTGGTGGCGAAACGGAGTTTATCGGGTTTGCTAGTATAAATAGTATAGTGTAGTATAGTACAATATTTATATTTATAAAAATTCCAATGATTTATTAATAAATTTAATTCTATTTCAGGATCTTAACGGACAATTGGACGGCGATGATTTCATAAAATTGGACCAAAAATGATTTTCAAGTCAACGCGTAAAATAATTTATATAACAAGAAGTTTTATTATTTGTTGTTTTTTACGTGTTCTTTTGAAACAATTGTTTTGTTTGTTGTTTATGTACAGTATTTTTGTTATAATTGTTATTGTTTTTAGAATATTATTTTTTATAGTATTGACATGTACAAACAATTGTATGTATTATATATAATAAGGCTTTTGTTTGAATAAAACATTATATTTTCAATTAATTGCAACCTTTTCTTTCTATCGTATCTAGCTATGTATTTAGCTTTCGTATATAGCCGTTGTATTTATTATGAAAATGTTCTAGATTTTTTGAAAATTATCGAATTATATTTTAAAAAATTCAAGAACATTTTAATAATATCTAGAACACTTTTGGACCATCTGGAACATTTCTTGACCATCGAGAACCTACTTAGAATTTTTTTTGACCATTTAGAGCATTTTTGAACCACCTAGAACATTTTTGGATCATCTAGAACATTTTTGGGTTACCGAATTATATTTTCAAAAATTCAAGAACATTCTAATAATATCTAGAACACTTTTGGACCATCTAGAACATTTCTTGACCATCGAGAACCTACTTAGAATTTTTTTTGACTATTCAGAGCATTTTTGAACCACCTAGAACATTTTTGGATCATCCAGAACTTTTTTGAATTACCGAATTATATTTTCAAAAATTCAAGTACATTCTAATAATATTTAGAACACTTTTGGACCATCTAGAACATTTCTTGACTATCGAGAACCTACTTAGAAATTTTTTTGATCATTCAGAGCATTTTTGAACCACCTAGAACATTTTTGGATCATCTAGAACATTTTTGAATTACCGAATTATATTTTCAAAAATTCAAGAACATATTAATAATATCTAGAATACTTTTGGACCATCTAGAACATTTCTTGACCATCGAGAACCTACTTAGAAATTTTTTTTGACCATTCAGAGCATTTTTGAACCACCTAGAACATTTTTGGATCATCCAGAACATTTTTGAATTACCGAATTATATTTTCAAAAATGCAAGAACATTTTAATTTTCATTTCTTGACCATCGAGATCTTACTTAGAATTTTTTTTGACTATTTAGAGCATTTTTGAACCACCTAGAACATTTTTGGATCATCCAGAACTTTTTTGAATTACCAAATTATATTTTCAAAAATTTAAGAACATTTTAATAATATTTAGAACACTTTTAGACCATCTAGAACATTTCTTGACCATCGAGAACCTACTTAGAAATTTTTTTGACCATTCAGAGCATTTTTGAACCACCTAGAACATTTTTGGATCATCTAGAACATTTTTGAATTACTTAGAAAATTTTTGAACCTCCTAGAACATTTTTAGACGATCTAGAACATTTTTGAATCAGTAATATTTTCAAATTACAATATTTATGGATGATCTAGAACATTGAGAACATTATTCGAGTATTTATATATATTCAATAAATCTAGAACATTTTTGTGATATTATTAAGAACTTTACAGCACTATTCAGAACATTTAGATAAATCTAGAACATATAGAATATCATCGGAAAATGTCCTAGGTTGTCCTATAATGTTCTTGAAATTATAAAAATGTTCTAGAATTATTGAATATATTTAATTAGACACAAAATGTTTTAAATGTTCTTTACATTTTACATTTTACATTTATACATTTATACATTCTACATTTATACATTTATACATTTATACATTTATACATTTATACATGTATACATTTATACATTTATACATTTATACATTTATACATTTATACATGTATACATTTATACATTTATACATTTATACATTTATACATGTATACATTTATACATTTATACATTTATACATTTATACATTTATACATTTAGACATTTATACATTTATACATTTATACATTTATACATTTATACATTTATACATGTATACATTTATACATTTATACATTTATACATTTATACATTTATACATTTATACATGTATACATTTATACATTTATACATTTATACATTTATACATTTATACATTTATACATTTATACATTTATACATTTATACATTTATACATTTATACATTTATACATTTATACATTTATACATTTATACATGTATACATTTATACATTTATACATTTATACATTTATACATTTATACATTTATACATTTATACATTTATACATTTTACATTTTATATTTATATTTACTCATTCAAATTCAAATTCAAATTGACGTTTATAATTAACGGTTTTATAACGTGACACTAACGGATTCCGTTTTTTTGCATATGGTAACACCAAACCGCGTGCTCGAAAATTCATACGACAGTTCGCGTCGTCCATTACGAATAAATCGGTTGCTCGAAAATGTTGTAAAATGGCTAAAAAGTGCTTTTAATTGTGAATTTAAGAGGTCATCGTTAGCTGAAATGGTGCAGGAATAAAGCTGAAATACTGGAGGAAAGGTATATATAAGTATTTGTTTAAATCTTTTGATTTTGTGGCGAGATTACTCTTTGCAAATGAACGTTGGTGGATCCTGTCATGGAGGTTTGAAGAAAGGGTATGATTTTAATTATTTTTAAATAAATGCATATACATGCGTATATGTTACATGCATATATACATGTATATGGATGTAATATTATATTCTGTGTTTTCACGATTACAACCAAATTTTATATCAATCTTACAAAATATTCACCCTAACCTACAAATTACATGAATTGGTTCTAACAAATAGAATCCAATTAGAATCTAAATGTATAGGTAAGAAATTCTCAATATATAATAGTATGATTGTACAGAACTAATCTACAATCACAGATGCAGTCAACTATTGTTGTAATCGAGCAATTACAAATTTAATTTGTACAAGTACAGTTCTAGTCGTATGAGTACAATGCATTTGGGCAAATATGATGAACTGTAATTGTGTGGTTGTTTGGATGACTCCTGTGATTATCAGAGGTTGGTTGGTTGATTGGTAGCTATAGCTGAACGGTTGATATGATAAAAACACTGGTTCTTGGTTGATCTTGATATTTTTATTGTTTACTATTTTTACAATTAAATAATTCATTTGATAACCTTTTGGTTATCGATAATCAGAGACTACTTTTTTTTAAGTATCTAAACAGTAAGCCTGACTTGACTCCTGACTTCTGACTGTCTAACTAAATCTTAACTTCTTTTTATATACTAAATAATTGTACATAAAACGTGATTCCAGAATCTAACAGCAAGGCCGGGAGAACTTTGGATAACCTTCAAATAGCACGTAGTGCTCTAACAAAAACAATAAATAACAAATTATATTTGTGATTACAAAATAATGGATACAGTCGTTCAACTATAGATGTAGTCGAGCAAGTACAGTTGTAGTCATGCAATTACAATTGTAGTCGTGCTAGTACAGTTGTAGTCGTGCAATTACAGTTGTAGTCGAGCAAGTACATTTGTAGTCCTTTTACTACATTTGTAGTCCTTCTACTAAATTTGTAGTCGTGAAAGTACATTTGTAGCCATGCTAGTACATTTGCAGTCGTGCAATTACAGTTGTAGTCGTACAATTGCATTTGTAGTCGTGTTATTGCAGTTGTAGTCGTGCTTCAACAGTTGCAGTCGAGCAAGTACAGTTGTAGTCGTGCTAGTACATTTGTGGTCGTGCTGGTACAGTTGTAGTCGGAAGGTACAGTTGCAGTTATGCAAGTACATTTGTAGTCGTGCATTAACAGATGCAGTTGTAGTATGCAGTCATGCTGGTTTAAATAATTTTGTGACACAATTCTAATTATGATTTTATTCAAATATGAGCATTGTTTTATATACAAGCAGAGAAATCAGTAAATCTTTAGACAATTGGATATTCATAAGGAAATTGTTAATTTGGCAGGGAACAGGTAACATACTCAATTTGTAGTAATCGAGTACATATGAGGTCGAACAAGTACAATTGTAGTCGTATTACAAGTTGGCTTTGGAAAGATGGGTCATTAAAATATTAGATCATCAGTCGAGAAACTTTTTTAATATTAACTACGAAATATTTTTCATAAGTAGCATTTATCCCATAGCAAGGAAACAAAATTTGCCTTAAGGCAAGCAGCATGAACTTCTCGATATGTGTAAATAGTCAACTTCGATCAATAAGAAATCAAAATTTTAATTTGAATGATATATAAGAATAGATTTGTTGAAGAGCAATGTATTGTAAAAAAATTACTGCAGCTTATCTAGTTAAAAAAAACATTCAGCCAACACTTCTGATGATTTTTTTCTGTTTTATCAATTTGAGAACAATATTTTCAGTATCTGGTGTTTTAATAATCATATTGAAGAACAACATTGGTAAATTTCAAAATCGTAGTACAAACGGTGCGTTCTGCAGAGCTCGCTGAAAATGCAACTTCTATCACTAGTACGAAAACTATTAACTACAGAATTGTACAAAATCTTTTATAACTATTATTATTTGATACAAATTGTCAATTTTAGTATTTTGTATTCTAATAAACATATAATAAGGCAGCATTGTTAAATTTCAACATCGTAGTACAAACGGTGCGTTCTGTAGAGCTCGTTGAAAATGCAACTTCTATCACTAGTATGAAACTCATGAAGTGCAGGAGTCGATAAAATCTTTTATAACTGGTTTTATTTGATACAAATTGTCAATTTTAGTATTTTAATTTACATTAAACATATATTGAGACAACATTACTACATTTCTAGATCGTAGTGCAAACGGTGCGTCCTGTAGAGTTAGTTGAAAATACAACTTCTATTACTAGTACGAGAACTATTAACTGCAGAATTGTACAAAATCTTTTATTACTATTTTTATTTGATAAAAATTGTAAATTTTAGTATTTGGTTTCAGAATATACGTATTAATAGACAACATTATTAATTTACAAGATTGTAGTACAAACGGTGCGTCCTGTAGAGCTCGTTGAAAATACAACTTTTATCTCTAGTACGAAAACTATTAACTGCAGAATTGTACAAAATCTTTTATTACTATTTTTATTTGATGCAAATTGTCAATTTTAGTATTTTGCTTCACAATAAACATATTATAAGACAACATTGTCAAATATCAAGATCGTAGCACAAACGGTGCGTTCTGTAGAGCTCATCGAAAATGCAACTTTTATCACTAGTATAAAACTCATGAAGTGCAGGAGTGGATAAAATCTTTTATAGCCAGTTTTATTTGTTAACAATCGACAATTTTAATATTTTGAATTTTCTTAAATATATTAAAGAATAATTTGCATTAGTTTATCGCATTATAATGTTGATTTCTTATGGATTATGTCTATCATTTACACATTTCGAGAAGTTAATGAAACTTGCCTTAAGGCAAAATGCGACTTACAACTAGTTCATTTCAAAATTATCTCTAATGATAACTACTATCAACTTACAACAATTTAATTACAAACATTTGCCATTTATTTCTAAACTGGTATTAAAAAAATATTGGTATCCAAAAAAACATCATAAAACATATTTCCACCCAAAAAACTTGTACATTTATTATAACGTTCACGGTAAAATACTGATCAACTATTTCGCTCTAATGTTCCATGGATTTTCATCAGATTTTTTGTTCTCTTGATTCAAATTTTATTGAAAGTGACACCACTTTTTGGCGGTACGAACTTGATTCTGCGCCCATTTAGGCCCTGAATAGGCCTAAAATTATCGCTGATGGATCTTCGGTGGCCAGCGAGACGTCTGAAGCAATTTAACTGAAAAAGGGTAAAAAAATTAAAATTTCGATATTAAGATGACCAATGATGACGACAAATTTAAAAGAAAAATAAAGAAATACTATAAAAAATTGATGATTGAATAGATATTTCAATTATAATACATATTATATTTTTGTATAATGAAGTAGACAAATATATGTATATATATATATATATATATATATATATAATAACATTATTTCATAATTTCTCATACCAGATACCCCTGTCTGACTGAGATATGAAAATTATATATAAATAAATAAAAAAAATCGATCCAAGCAAGAATGGATAATTTGGCTGACAAATTATTGGCTAAATTATAGGAAACCTAGTTAAATGACAAAAGTTGGTTGATAGGGAATTGGTTAAATAAGTAGAAAGCTGTTCAAATTTGCAGAAAATAGTTAGCAAAAAGTTTTAAGTGTCAGTAAACTGCCTACTGCCAATATGGGCAATTTTCTTCATTAAACTCTGCTAGGTTTTTTTGCTGTTTCAACTAGAAATTGAGGAACGACAATTTTCGATTGAAAGGAAGCTAGTTAAATTTGGTAAACCAGCCAAGGTTTGTTTATCATTAATCTAGTTTGTCTGGAATCTGGTTTGTCAGGAATCTGGTTTATCAGGAATCTGGTTTGTCAGGAATCTTGCTTGCCAGTAATCTTGCTTGCCAGTAATCTAGTTGCGTTGTCAGAAAGCTGTTTAGCATTTTTTTTGGCAGAAAGCTCGTCAGTTAGTATGACCCAAAGCTGGTTAAATAATTTGACAATGATCATCAATCATTTATCCTACCTGTTGAGCAGTGATAGGCAAAGGATCCAAATCCAAAATCCACGTCACAGATTCACTACATGGGGGTACTGTTAAAGATCCTGGATAAGTCACATAATTATCTGTGAAAGTTGGAAGCAAAGTCGTCAAAGGCATCGGAGGCACTCGTACTTCTGGACCTGGCGTCTCTATTGCCTGGAACTTATCCACGATTAAGGAAAGGCCAGACTCTACATTATCCTGGAAATTGAAAAACTCATGATTACTTTGGATTACCTAAAAGAGTCCTTTATCCCTTACCTTCATTTCATACAAGTATCCAACAATGACCAATCCATCCGAGTACCTCAGAGCCTTCTCAAAGGACCCATAATCTTGTTTGTAATGCAAAACATGTACTTCCATGGGGTACTGGGTGCCTCCTACAGAGTGTTCAGAACCTCGCTGATTAGTGGAACCCCAATGGAAGGTCAGGTGCTCGAAAACGTAGTTGTTGGTGGCTCCCAAAGGACCTCCGACTAGAGTTGGGCGCATCGATTCGAACCATTCGCCAGTGAGACGAACTAAATTTAGTGAAAAAATATAAAATAATGTGGATATGGAAGATGCTAGGGTATTTTGTTTACCATAGTGTCCATCGTTCTGTATCGACAATGTTGCTGGAAGCCTAGAATAATGCTGCCAAAGCAAAGGCTGGTCTGGTGCAATTTTGGCACAATCCTTAGGATCTATCGCCACGGGCGATTGTCTGATGCCACCACTTTCAGTCGCAAAATTTATCCACTTGCTAGGACCTAGAAAAGTAAACTGAATTAGCTCCAGAATTCAAAGACCAATAAAATATGATTTTTTTTATTCTCACCATGTGGATCATTATCATCATACGAATACGAATGTTGTAGACTAATATCCTTAGTTTTGACAGTCGTTGGTTTTGGAGTTGTGGTTTCAGGGGGTGGTGTTGGTGTTTTTTTGTCGCTAGGCGTTTTAGGAGCTGGTTCCATTATGTGACCCAGAGCAGCTTCGGCCAACTGACTTGCTGATTGGGCTGGACTGATGTGTAGGTTTTTGAGACCTGGAAGATGGAAAGATTAATTTGATGTGTAGTTGATGTCTTGATATATTCAATAGAAATTTATACTGGTTAGAGGATTGGTAGTTTTTTACACAAAGTTCTCTAGGTTTACTTATCTGAGTTGACTATTGTCTGTGTGAGTTGCCTGTTTTCTGTTTGAGTTGCCTGCTGTCTGTTTGTTTTCTGTGTGAGTTGCCTGCTGTCTGTTTGTTTTCTGCGTGAGTTGCCTGCTGTCTGCTTGTTTTCTGCGTGAGTTGTCTGCTGTCTGTTTGTTTTCTGTGTGAGTTGCCTGCTGTCTGTTTGTTTTCTGTGTGAGTTGTCTGCTGTCTGTTCGTTTTCAGTGTGAGTTGCCTGCTGTCTGTTTGTTTTCTGTGTGAGTTGCCTGCTGTCTGTTTTCTGTATGAGTTGACTGACTGTTTTCTGTCTGAGTTGACTGACTGTTTTCTGTCTGAGTTGACTGACTGTTTTCTGTCTGAGTTGACTGACTGTTTTCTGTCTGAGTTGACTGACTGTTTTCTGTCTGAGTTGACTGACTGTTTTCTGTCTGAGTTGACTGACTGTTTTCTGTCTGAGTTGACTGACTGTTTTCTGTCTGAGTTGACTGTTTTCTGTCTGAGTTGACTGACTGTTTTCTGTCTGAGTTGACTGACTGTTTTCTGTCTGAGTTGACTGACTGTTTTCTGTCTGAGTTGACTGACTGTTTTCTGTCTGAGTTGACTGACTGTTTTCTGTCTGAGTTGACTGACTGTTTTCTGTCTGAGTTGACTGACTGTTTTCTGTCTGAGTTGACTGACTGTTTTCTGTCTGAGTTGACTGACTGTTTTCTGTCTGAGTTGACTGACTGTTTTTCTGTCCGAGTTGTATGACTGTTTTCTGTCTGAGTTGACTGGCTGTTTTCTGTATGAGTTGACTGGCTGTTTTTCTGTATGAGTTGACTGGCTGTTTTTCTGTGTGAGTGGGTTGACTGGCTGTTTTCTGTGTGGGTTGACTGGCTGTTTTTCTGTGTGAGTGAGTTGACTGGCTGTTTTTCTGTGTGAGTGAGTTGACTGGCTGTTTTTCTGTGTGAGTGAGTTGACTGGCTGTTTTTCTGTGTGAGTGAGTTGACTGGCTGTTTTTCTGTGTGAGTTGACTGGCTGTTTTTCTGTATGAGTTGACTGGCTGTTTTTCTGTATGAGTTGACTGGCTTTTTTTTCTGTGTGAGTGGGTTGACTGGCTGTTTTCTGTGTGAGTGAGTTGACTGGCTGCTTTTCTGTGTGTGTGAGTTGACTGGCTGCTTTTCTGTGTGAGTGAGTTGACCGACTGTTGTCTGTGTACCAGTTGCTATAGTTGTCTTTGATTTTTTAGTTGTCTTATCTATTAAATATTTTTCTATCATTTGCCTTCGATGTGATCCTGCATCTGCACAACAACCGGATCAGCAATCTGGACTTCCTTCCTTTCGACTTTCACGTTATCAGCACAACTTGCATCTGGTAAAAGAGGAGCTGCTTCATTGTGAGCAGCTGCAACAGCATGTTCTTCCGAAGGATTCTAAAAAAAACAACGAAATCAATAAAACTGGAAAAACATTTTGACATCGTCACTTCTTCTTACTTGTTTTTCTGGTGCAAAAATACTCAGATGTCTTTCAAATCCAAGATCTTCATCATCGGTCATATGCGGATTGAAAGTTTCAGTGAAATTGGGAAACGAAGGATCTAAAGGCTGGACGTAGTACAAAGTTCTTCCATGTAAGGGCTGGCAAGGACGGAAATTGTCGCACATGAGCCCATAGGATGAATGTAAGGTCCGGAAACGTTCGATCTAGAAAAACTCATTTTAATATATTTTATATTCTACACATTACTGTCGCCATTTACCTGTTGTTTAGTGACATACAAAGATTGCAAATTCAGGATCCATATAACATTTTCAGTGCAAGGTGGTGTTGTTAAAGACCCTGGATAAGTTATGTAATTGTAGGAGAAAGGACTTATCAAAGTTGCCAAAGGTACTGGAGTCACCGTGTTGAAACTTACTGGTGTCACAATGTCTTTAAAACCTTCTGTTACTTGGTGCATACCAGACATTGTAGCTTCTGGAATCTACACAATTGATAGTAAAATATATCATCAAATGCTGGCTTGTGATTTATATTTACCCCAATTTCGTAAAAATAAGCCACGACCACGATTCCATCGGAGTATCTCAAGGCCAAGTTCATGGTACCATAGTCTTCTTTAAAATGGACAGCATGAGCTTCCATAGGATACTGTATGCCATTTATTAAATGTTCGGAACCTTTTTCATCAGTGGAACCCCAATGGAAGTGCAATTGTTCAAATACATACCTGCTATTGCCCAAAGGACCATCAGTGATGTAAGGGCATACTGTTGGGCACCAATCGGCTAGAAAAGGGGAATAAGATGAGGAGTAATAGGGATACAAATAGATGTTTTAAGTAGGGTTTGTCGGTTTTCGAAAACCGATTTTAAAAACCGTTTTTTTTTGGCGAAAGTTATGGAATTCGAAAACCGTTTTTTTAGTGAAAAAAGTCGGTTTTCACTGTATAAATGGAAAATGACAAATATAGCCAAATATAAAAGATAGATGAAAGCGTTTTGATTCTTGAAATCATATCGTTTCAATAGCATTTCATATCTTATCACAGTCTGCAATGGTTCCCAGAAATTGTATATATTTATTTAGATTTTTATACCAGTCTATATATTAATTTAAATCAGTGTGACTTCTTGAAGAAGTAACTTCCTCTACTCAAACTTAAAAAAGAGTTTTAAACCCTAGAAGTCACAAATTAAAGAACAAAAAACTTAAAATTATTATATCAGGCTTTAAAAACAATTAAGCATAATTTGGTGGAAAGTATGAGAGTATTTTCTATTTCAGGAAATTTTGTGAGTAAGCAAAGGACACGTCTAAGTAGCAATTCGATAGACGTTCTCAGTTTTTTGGAATCATATTTTATTAAACAAAAAACAATTAGAATGTTTAAAATTAATTAATTAAAATTGCTCGGAACAGACAATACTCGAGTTTAGCTTAACTGTTTTTAAAACTAAAATTGATATTAACAAGTATGTATTAACATGTATGTTAAATTTTTTAATTTATTGCATTTTTATTTTAAAAATGTATTTTTTTTATTTATCCAAAAACTTTCCTTTTACTATCAAAAATATTTTCATTCTTATATGTGAAAATGATGCAAATAACGAATAATTATTTTCAAACTAAAATTGATATTAACAAGTACCGACATGTACAGTATTAACATGTATCAACATGTATCTTATATTTATTATTTTTTTTATTTAATGAATTTTTTTTTATTTAAAAATGTATTATTTTTATTAATTCGAAAACTTTCCTTTCACTATTATAAATATATTTTTATTCCTATATGTGAAAATGATGCATGAATAACGAATAATTATTTTCAAAGTGATTTAATCAAGATAAACTATTATTTTTTAGTTCTACTAATTAAAATTAAAATAATTTTGTTTACTATCCATAAAATTGAACAATAAATAAATTCAGTCAAATACTGCTCTAAATTACACTAAATTTGCGGATAAATTACAGAATATTCTAGTAAAAATTTATTTGCTATATAAAATTCGAAAACCGGTCAAAACCGGTTTTTTAGTAAAATTAAAATTCGAAAACCGGTTTCTGAAATGTCGGTTTTTGCATGAACCGACTGAATTTTGTATTGGTGTTTTAAGTTACCTGTATACATGACAGAATGTCCATTATTGGTGACTTTAGCATGAAAAGGATCAAACTGCGTGTTTTGCCAATGCAAAGGCTTTTGGTAAGTTGTTTTTATCACGTCCTGAGGCCGAATTTCGATAGGGCTTTGACGTGTTCCTGCACTTTCTGGCACTATATCCTTCCACTTACTGGGACCTAAACACGTTTGTATTATTGTTATGAATGTATTACAATTTGGATGCGTATTTTTAACTTCTTTTAACAGTTATAGTAATGGGCCGAAAACCGAACATGAAATTTTTTTGCATTTCTCGACATTTTGAAGGTTTCTGAACATTTTGGCATACCTCAGAAAAAATTGATGTGTGTGTGTGTGTTTTATATGTACGCATTGTTTAACTTCCCGTAGGGTGAGTTATAGTAATCGCAAAAAAATCGAAAATGAAAATTTTTATATACCTTTACGTTTCAAAACCTTCTGAACATTTTGGCATACCTTAGAATGGATGTATGTGTGTGTGTGTGTGTATGTGTGCGTGTATGTGTGTGTGTGCGGATACAAATTTTCGTCGACGACTTCGGAAACACGGATGAAGCGATTTGAATAATTCAAAAAACATTCGATTTGTATTGATAAGGAGACGTGTGCTGATCAGTTTTTGGCGAAGGCAGGTCTAGCCGTTCCGAAGATATGGGGCAAAAAGTGCTAAAAACGGTAACTCAGTTTTTAAGAGAACGGAGCGTGCGATTTGAATAATTCAAAAAACATTTTACTTGTATTAACAAGATGAAGAATTGAACAAGTTTTCATGAAGGCAGGTCTAGCAGTTTCGGAGATCTAGTGAAAAGTAAAAAATATGTCATCTGGTGGTCAAAAATGATCACTAGACATATGCACATCAAATTTTCAGATATTTTATAGAGATTTTAACAATAAGTATAAATTTTGTTTACATTCCTATGGGTTCCGTACCAATGTTTATTCGTTTGTCGGCGACGCGGCGCTTACGCGCTTTGATATTTCGTTGCAGTTAAAGCAGTACGATTGCTTTGAAAAAAGGTTCAGAATTTCCAAAATATTTCAAAATAAATTTTTCATCAGTCTTTTTTTTTCTCAAAAAAAGTAAATTTTTGTCAAATTTATAGTTTCTCAAAAATCTAATTTTTTCAGAGTGAATCTTCTTCAAAAACGTTAATCTTTTTATAATCAAATAATTTTTGGTACGGGAAGTTCCAGCAATTTGCCTTAAGGCACGATGCCTTGCATCCCACTAGTTCGTCCACGTTTTTGGGCGCACGGATCAACCGATTTTAATGGTTTAAAAAACATTCGGTCCCTATTGATAGGGAGATATCTGATTAGTTTTTAGCAAAGGCAGATCCCGCCATTTCGAAGATACAGTGCTAAATTTGCAAAAATGGCAGTTTTTGAGTGAACTAAGCGTCCGATTTGAATGATCTAAAAAAACTTTCTGCTTGTATCGACAAAATAATTGCTTTTGAGGATAAAAAATTATCACATCTTTTTTTATTTTTCCATAAAATATTTTTGTAATTTTGGATTAAAAATTCAAAAAATTACCCACGCTAAGCACAGTATAAGCGCCGCTCTGGTACAAATGTTCACTCAAGTGCGTTTAGACTATTTACGTACCGGAGCACTTTGCCAATTTTGTGAGAAAAAAAACTATTGGAAAATGTGAAAATGCCGCCAAGCTAAGCACAGTATAAGTGAAAATGTCGCACAGAATTATTTGCAAATGCGTTTAGACTGTGACTATACGGGAGCACTTTTTCAATTTTGTGCAAATAGGCAACTTTTTTTTTGAAATTGAATTCGAAATGAAATGACGATTGCTAATGTTCTGGAGATAAATTGATTTATGATTTACATTTGATTTGCTCAGATATAACAAGGTAGCAAAAATGAGTGTCACAGTATTTGTAATAATATATTTATAAATTTCTCGAATATTTCATTACGGTACGGGAAGTTTCAGCAATTTGCCTTAAGGCACGATTCCATACACCACTAGTTTTTTACCTATTGGTGAGTTCTCGTCGTAGGAAAACGTATAACGTGCGTGTCCATACTGATTACGTTCACGATGACACATGGCACTGGTGTGTATTTGCCTTGGAATATGTCTTAGACAAGGTTTTTTGGGCATCAAGGGATGTCTTGGTTGGTAATTTGGTTTTCCAGTTAACTGTAAAAAAATATTTATATATAGGGTCCGTCAGATAACTTTTTTTTTTGAAAATGCTATATATAAACTACTGAATATTTTCTCAATCTAAATCTTCTCTATTTGAAAGAGCAATTCTTCTGGTTAAGAATCGAAAATAATTTCATTGAAATGGCTGTCTAACTTTTGAATGGCTGTCAAAAAATTCTAAATTGCTACCAATAAAAAAAAGTTATATGGCGGACCCTTTACTAGTATCAGTTTTTGGTTTCGTGTATTTTTATATTTACCAAATGGTGAGAGTCTAAATAGGCGGACACGGTTTCCACACTTTTACCAAATTCGGTGTACACGTGGACGTAGAAGGCTTCTTTGTATGTTTTTAGAGTTTGAGGATCTACTGGTAGTTTTACTGGTGATGATGAGAGTTTTGGCGGAGAGATTGATGCTAAATCTTCTAGTATTGGTACGATTTCTTTGGACGATAACCTGGTAATAAGAGGATGTGAAAATAATCTTTTCCTCAATTCATTTTTGTTTGTAAAATCTTACTTGGAACTTTTGCGTGAATTTCGTTTTTTTCCTTTGTTTTTTCCACTGGAAGTATTGGATTGGATGGACGATCTGGCACTATTTTTGGAGCCTGGCCTGAAATTAAAAAAATACCAACAATGGATAAAAAAAATACTTGGCGAATCAAAATGCCAAAGGGCGATAGATTATCTACTACACTGGTGTTCATTTCTGGAGGCGATTGATTTTTTCCTTTGATCAAATCATTCTGAAACTTTATATCCTGATAATGAAATATCGAATTCAAAGTGGTTTTATTCAAAACTTTTATATCGGAGTGTATAAAAGTGTTTCCTAGGAAATGTTGTAAATTTTATCCAGTTTTACCCTGTCTAACAGAAAAGGGGATGTTTCATATGAAATTTTTGAGTTATTTGACAAAAACCAAAAAAAATGTCCCGAATTTTCTATATTTATTGCTTATCGAATTCAAAGTGGTTTTATCCAAAACTTTTATATCGGAGTATATAAAAGTGTTCCCTAGGAAATGTTGTAAATACTATCTAGTTTCACCCTGTCTAACTAATAAGAGGTGATTTTATATGAAATTTTTGAGTTATTTGACAAAAACCAAAGAAATGTCCCAAATTTCGATGCTGAAACATATTTGAAAAATTCGTCGAAATAAAAAAATAAGTTCAGAAAAAATAATTTTCTTTATTAATGTACGTTTCGACACTTGATGCGTGTCATCACTCAATAATTTAAAATACAGATATATAAATAATTTAGAACCAAATACAAAATTATAAAAAATATATAATAAATATAAATATGCCCTATTTTATATTACTGAATGATGACACACATAAAGTGTCGAAATGAATATTAATAAATAAAAACATTTTTTTAACATTATTTATATATAACATTCTTGGGATTTTTTTCAAAATTGGAAACAAATTTGTGAAATATATGCTGCGACAAAAACAAAGTTTTAACAAAATGGATCAATTAAAATAATATTTTTCTATAAAATCAGGAAATGAATGGATAGTGAAAATTTAGGGTTGCGTCTGTTATTCGATTACAAATTTAAAAAAAATGGTCAAAAATATAAATTAATTTTAGCTTAGAAGTGGTTGAGTAAAGACAAAAATCATATTGAGTTATTGGACAAAAACCAAAAAAAATGTCCCGAATTTTCTTTATTTATTGCGAATAAAATATCGAATGCAAAGTCGTTTTATTCAAAACTTTTGTGACTAATGAGAATAAATTTAGAAACCAACTTGATAATTTCTGTTCCATTTACTTACGTGATGGAAAGATTAGCAATTTCCAAACTATTTCCAATAGATAGTTGTTCTACAACTGGTGTAGGAGGAATCATCATTAATGCCTGCTTCAAATAAATCGAAGCTTCATCAATCTTGTTTGCAAAATCGCACAAAATACTGTAGACTTGTGTGTATCTGCAAAGTATAAACAAACACATTCTTTGCACAAACTGCTAGTCCAAACTAGGGAATGCAATACCGGTATACCGAATTACCGGTAAACCGCCCAATTTTTCGGCGGTATTTTTACCGGTATTTA
Source organism: Ctenocephalides felis (assembly GCF_003426905.1). Taxonomy (NCBI): domain Eukaryota; kingdom Metazoa; phylum Arthropoda; class Insecta; order Siphonaptera; family Pulicidae; genus Ctenocephalides; species Ctenocephalides felis. The sequence continues at coordinate 20,585,345 of NW_020539727.1, forward strand.
CCCCAAAAATACCGGTATTTTCGGTATTTTTACATAAGCGCTATTTGATACATTATACACTAAAGTTTAAATTTCTCGGAACAAATTTATCTTTAAATTCCATAATCGCATAAACAGCTATATCTTCAAGTGATTCTATAAGATAAACAAATGTCAAATATTATCTCAACTCGTCATTAAACTGAATATTTATTGCTTTACTAAGGGCTTCATATCGTGTTACAATAAATAGAATTGGACTGATAGATAATGATGTTTGTTTCATCTTATGTAAAAATGTAACGGTTTTTTAAGTGATATTTGCGCCAAAATATTTTATATCATACAGATTACTCCTGCGTAATCTTTATTTTTTTCTAACTTTATACATAATAATTATGATAATTACTAAATATTTTTGCTTCTTATTACAATTATAAAATATTATTTTTCGAAAACGTTTCGAAGTTTGAAAATACTATAGAAGCATCACATTGTTTTAAATAACAATACTCAACAATTATAGTAACTTATTATTTATCTTGACAAAGTATCCGATATTAAATTAGTGTAGAAAATTATTTTTTTTTAAGTGGAAATTATGCTAATTTAACATATCGTATACAGACAATACAGTTTATTATAATAATGTAATATGATCTTTTATGAGTTTTTGGTCTTTCTTACTCATAAGTATGTTGTAGATGAAAAGTACTCAATATACTCTACTCGAATTAAATTGGATATAATTTAGTTAAATTATTATTTAAAAACATAAACGTATTGTTTTATTTTATTGTTTAGTTGAATATAGTTGTAGTTGTATATACATTTTTTTATATTTGTACTAGTAACTTTCAATTTGTTTACGTTTGAGATAATAAAAATCCGGCATTTACCGGTATTCCGGTTTTAAAATAAAAAACTTACCGAAATACCGGTATTAAAATTTTCCATCGGTATTGCATTCCCTAGTCCAAACCTTACCTTGAATCTGGTTCCTTATACTTGTCTTTTTAACCAAATCATCTACAATATGCCTCAATTGCTCAGCGTACTTATTTCTTTTTGGGCAGGTTCGACGTCTAAAATCAGGCTTCTTACTGAATGTACTTTGAGATCCCAAGCTGGTAAATTGAATTTGGAAGGAATTTCCATGGAACCTTCTTCCATTTCTTGTTCTTCCAAAAAATCTATGATATCTTGTTCATGTTTTTCACACGACAAGACATCAATTCGGCCAAACGTTGCTCACGATCAATTTTAATTGGTACTTGTGGCGGTGGTAGAGGCTTTTGCTCTACAGGTTTGGCTTGTGGTTCCTTGAAGGTAAAACTATGAGCATCATAAAAAAATATATATATATATATATATATATATATATATATATATATATATATAGGAAAAATAATAGGAAAAAAGGGTATAACCTCTGAATTTTTTTTACTGTGCTTCGAATTGCATGAAATTGTGGAATTAGGTTCATCTTAACCTCAAGTTCAAAAGTGAAAACAATTCGGGTTGCGACCCCTTAATGAATAAGTGGACATTAAGCTGTTTTATCGCTAGAAAACGTTTTTAATATTGAAGGATATAATTAAAAAATATTTTTTAATACATTTACCTTGCATTAAAATCATTTTCAACCCCGTGAAAACCTTAAAACCCCTCAAACAACCTCTAAATTGAAAAAAAAACATCTAAAAATAAATTTCGGTATGATATAATAAGAACTACGTATAAAGTAAATATTTTATGTTTTCTATCTTGATTATCAAATTTTTAACCCTGGGGGGTCTAACCCTGATAAAATATTGTTTGAAAAAATTATTGTGAAATTGAAAGAAAATTAAAAAATTTAAAATGATATGGATGTTATTGCAATTTCTCGAAAATAATTACCATATCCATAATTTGTTCAACTCTTGAAACTACCCTTGAATAAAAACAGTTAATATAACACTAGCACCCAGTATAATTTTGTCTAAACTCGTATATTTGTTGTTCTTGTTACTGCAATTATTAAACTTTCATTTGACTATAGTGATATAAAACTATATTAATTTATTTAACACGTGCACCTTTCAGCCATAGGATACTTTACTATAAGAATAAATCGCACTCTTTAAACAATCATAACATTGTCAATTTTTGTGTGAAAGAAAATTAATAAAAAACAATAATAACCCAGAAAGATCCCTTTGATTTTTACCTATATGGGTCATTCTTTTACAAACCGTACACCATCCAGACCTTGACGTTTTAGAATTATCTTATTTTTTTTCTACAGATATTATACATAAAATCATTTGACACGTATTTCAGGATTTTGCTGAAAAACATTTTTTTACGTAAATATTTACGATTGAAATGTGGATTTTTTACTCAATTTCTATGAACATCGAAATTTTAGAAAAGACGAATTTTAGAAAAATGGCTCAAAAACATGTTTTTAAAATTAGAAAAATCTAACTGCACAATCCGTCTACAATCAAATATTGTTGTTAAATAATTTTTAACTCTACTTGTTTTTAAGATATTGGCAGTGGATCTTTTTACTCACGAACTTTTAAGCTCCGCTCTCCCCTAATGTTTTTTTTTTCGACTATATATTAATTTTTTGTCAGAAGCGAAGTTATAAAATATTTTTCAACCGAAAAACACTAAGATTGTCATTCGAAAGTGACAAATAAGTACAAGTCTTTGAGGTCCCCGCGCTTGAAAATATTTAATATCTTTCGATGTAACAAAGTCTCCAACAAATTGTAAAAAGAATTTTGTTGCAGAGAAAAAAAGAAAAAATATGTTTTTTTTTTTGGATCGATTCAAGTTGTGGTAAGGCTGAGTAAAACCTTTGTAAATATTTAAGGGTTGTTATTGTTAAGAAAATTGCAAAAAAAAAAAATAATCATTACAAAGTTCACTTCAATATGAGTGTAATAAAAAAATAATACTGATCCGATTAGCATATTCGGAGATAATTAATTTACAGCAGACGATGTTCATAGAAATTGAGCAAAATTTTCATATTTCAATCGTAAATATTTACGTAAAAAAAATTTTTCCGCAAAATCTTGAAATACGTGTCAAATAGTTTTATGTATAATATCTGTAAAAATTCAGATAATTCTAAAATGTGACAGTCTTTTTGACATAAAATTAAAATAAGTTACATTTTTAAAAAATCAAAAAAAAAGTTTTTATAAAATCGTGAGTTTTCTGAAAATAGTTTGCACTAAAGAAGTGAATCTGCTAGAATCCATCAAGATCTCCTATAATGAAGTGAATTCTAGATGGAATGTGAATTATTTCAATTCTGGTGGAAATAGCGCTCATTAAACCATATGATTTAAAAGAAAAAAACTTCGTATATGCTTCTTATTTGCATTATAGCTCAGTTGAGCACTATAAAACCCAATTTCACCGAAATGCATAAAATGTAAAACCTCGCCACTAGATAGATTTGAATACAACAATTAAATCTTGAACGAAATAAAAAATGACTTTGCTCTTTCAAATCTTGCTTAATATTATTCCTAGAACACTTTATGAAGCACCGATTTATTAAGATTTTTATTGACATTATTTTGTTCCTTACATGATTTTCGTTAAAATGTATATCTTAGGAGATATTGCAGAAAAACGCTAAAACAAATTTTTAGTAGTCAGTAACTTGAGAAGTATTAGTTGAAAAACCATAAGACATTTTTCTTATTAGTTCTTTTATAAATTTTCGACGTTATTTTGGAAAAAATGTAATTACACAATTGAAAAGGGGTGTCATTCCACCGAATTGTTTTCACTTTTGAACTTGAGGGTAAGGTGAACCTAATTCCAAAATTTTATGCAAATTGGAGCACAGTAAAAAAAATCAAACCCAAAACGCTCCGTTTACTGCACTAATACTAGGACTTACATTTTTAGCTTTTTTATCCTTGCCGCCTTTTTTATCTTTTTTATCCTTCTTATCTTTGGCTTTTGCACTGACAGAAATTCTTTTGTTCAAATTTTCTACAACAGGCAATTTTTCCACACTGTAACATTTTAGTAGCAGTTTTTCGTAAAGCATTTCCAAATCGGTGATGGCATCTGGTTGGTATCGGTAGGTTGTTCCCAAATTTGCTTTTAAAAAGTGATCTCGTTCAAGAAATAAACTTGCATAAGGTGGGTCTAAAGGTATTGGAGATTTTACCCGACGAACCATGTTTTTGACGAGGGTTTCGGCTATTCGTTGGGCAACTTTGTGGTTAATTTCGGCGTCGATCTAGAAATTAATATTAAAAATTTTAGGGACTCAACTAGTGTAACCGCCTAAAAAGGTGATATTTGGGAATTTATATTAAAAAAACTACTTTATCAATCAT
>NW_020539727.1:20590687-20607797 GCF_003426905.1 Ctenocephalides felis
CGATTTTAATGGTTTAAAAAACATTCGGTCCCTATTGATAGGGAGATATCTGATTAGTTTTTAGCAAAGGCAGATCCCGCCATTTCGAAGATACAGTGCTAAATTTGACAAAATGGCAGTTTTTGAGTGAACTAAGCGTCCGATTTGAATGATCTAAAAAAACTTTCTGCTTGTATCGACAAAATAATTGCTTTTGAGGATAAAAAATTATCACATCTTTTTTTTTATTTTCCATAAAATATTTTTGTAATTTTGGATTAAAAATTCAAAAAATTACCCACGCTAAGCACAGTATAAGCGCCGCTCTGGTACAAATGTTCACCCAAGTGCGTTTAGACTATTTACGTACCGGAGCACTTTGCCAATTTTGTGAGAAAAAAAAACTATTGGAAAATGTGAAAATGCCGCCAAGCTAAGCACAGTATAAGTGAAAATGTCGCACAGAATTATTTGCAAATGCGTTTAGACTGTGACTATGCGGGAGCACTTTTTCAATTTTGTGTAAATTAGGCAACTATTTTGTTTTTGAAATTGAATTCGAAATGAAATGACGATTGTTAATGTTCTGGAGATAAATTGATTTATGATTTATTATTCACATTTGATTTGCTCAGATATAAGAAGATAGCAAAAATAATGAGTGTCACAGTATTTGTAATACATGAAAATGTGTAAAATTTCTCGAATATTTCATTACGGTACGGGAAGTTTCAGCAATTTGCCTTAAGGCACGATTCCATACACCACTAGTTTTTTACCTATTGGTGAGTTCTCGTCGTAGGAAAACGTATAACGTGCGTGTCCATACTGATTACGTTCACGATGACACAAGGCACTGGTGTGTATTTGCCTTGGAATATGTCTTAGACAAGGTTTTTTGGGCATCAAAGGATGTCTTGGTTGGTAATTTGGTCTTCCAGTTAACTGTGAAAAATATTTATATATAAGGGTCCGTGAGATAATTTTTTTTTTTTTTTTTTGATAACGCTATATATAAACCACTGAATATTTTCTCAATCTAAATCTTCTCTATTTGAAAGAGCAATTCTTCTGGTTAAGAATCGAAAATAATTTCATTGAAATGGCTGTCTAACTTTTGAATGGCTGTCAAAAAATTCTAAATTGCTACCAATAAAAAAAAGTTATATGGCGGACCCTTTACTAGTATCAGTTTTTGGGTTCAGTTTCGTGTATTTTTATATTTACCAAATGGTGAGAGTCTAAATAGGCGGACACGGTTTCCACACTTTTACCAAATTCGGTGTACACGTGGACGTAGAAGGCTTCTCTGTAGGTTTTTAAAGTTTGAGGATCTACTGGTAGTTTCACTGGTGGTGATGAGAGTTTTGCCGGGGAAGTTGATGCTAAATCTTCTAATATTGGTACGATTTCTTTGGACGATAACCTGGTAATAAGAGGATGTGAAAATAATCTTTTCCTCAATTCATTTTTGTTTGTAAAATCTTACTTGGAACTTTTGCGTGAATTTCGTTTTTTTCCTTTGTTTTTTCCACTGGAAGTATTGGATTGGATGGACGATCTGGCACTATTTTTGGAGCCTGGCCTGAAATTAAAAAAATACCAACAATGGATAAAAAAAATACTTGGCGAATCAAAATGCCAAAGGGCGATAGATTATCTACTACACTGGTGTCAATTTCTGGAGGCGATTGATTTTTTCCTTTGATCAAATCATTCTGAAACTTTATATCCTGATAATGAAATATCGAATTCAAAGTGGTTTTATTCAAAACTTTTATATCGGAGTGTATAAAAGTGTTTCCTAGGAAATGTTGTAAATTTTATCCAGTTTTACCCTGTCTAACAGAAAAGGGGATGTTTCATATGAAATTTTTGAGTTATTTGACAAAAACCAAAAAAAATGTCCCGAATTTTCTATATTTATTGCTTATCGAATTCAAAGTGGTTTTATCCAAAACTTTTATATCGGAGTATATAAAAGTGTTCCCTAGGAAATGTTGTAAATACTATCTAGTTTCACCCTGTCTAACTAATAAGAGGTGATTTTATATGAAATTTTTGAGTTATTTGACAAAAACCAAAGAAATGTCCCAAATTTCGATGCTGAAACATATTTGAAAAATTCGTCGAAATAAAAAAATAAGTTCAGACAAAATAATTTTCTTTATTAATGTACGTTTCGACACTTGATGCGTGTCATTACTCAATAATTTAAAATACAGATATATAAATAAGTAATTGAGAACCAAATACAAAATTATAAAAAATATATAATAAATATAAATATGCCTTAATTTAGATTACTGAGTGATGACACACATAAAGTGTCGAAACGTATATTAATGAATAAAAACATTTTTTTTAACATTTTTTAAAATATATATAACATTATCGGGATTTTTTTTTAAATTGGAAACAAATTTGTGAAATATATGCTGCGACAAAAACAAAGTTTTAAAAGAAAAATGGATCAATTAAAATAATATATTTCTATAAAATCAGGAAATGAATGGATAGTGAAAATTTAGGGTTGCGTCTGTTATTCAATTACAAATTTCAAAAAAATGGTCAAAAATATAAATTACTTTTAGCTTAGAAGTGGTTGAGTAAAGACAAAAATCATATTGAGTTATTGGACAAAAACCAAAAAAATGTCCCGAATTTTCTTTATTTATTGCGAATGAAATATCGAATGCAAAGTCGTTTTATTCAAAACTTTTATGTGACTAATGAGAATAAATTTAGAAACCAACTTGATAATTTCTGTTCCATTTACTTACGTGATGGAAAGATTAGCAATTTCCCAAACTATTTCCAATAGATAATTGTTCTACAACTGGTGTCGGAGGAATCATCATTAATGCTTGTTTCAAATAAATCGAAGCTTCATCAATCTTGTTCGCAAAATCACACAAAATACTATAGACTTGTGTGTATCTACAAAATATAAACAAACACATTCTTTGGTTGCCAGACAAACTGCTAGTCCAAACTAGGGAATGCAATATCGGTATACCGGTATACCGAATTACCGGTAAACCGCCCAATTTTTCGGCGGTATTTTTACCGGTATTTACCCCAAAAATACCGGTATTTTCGGTATTTTTACATAAGCGCTATTTGATACATTATACACTAAAGTTTAAATTTCTTGGAACAAATTTATCTTTAAATTCCATAATCGCATAAACAGCTATATCTTCAAGTGATTCTATAAGATAAACAAATGTCAAATATTATCTCAACTCGTCATTAAACTGAATATTTATTGCTTTACTAAGGGCTTCATATCGTGTTACAATGAATAGAATTGGACTGGCAGATAATGATGTTTGTTTCATCTTATGTAAAAATGTAACGGTTTTTTAAGTGATATTTGCGCCAAAATATTTTATATCATACAGATTACCCCTGCGTAATCTTTATTTTTTTCTAACTTTATACATAATAATTATGATAATTACTAAATATTTTTGCTTCTTATTACAATTATAAAATATTATTTTTCGAAAACGTTTTGAAGTTTGAAAATACTATAGAAGCATCATATTGTTACAAATAACAATACTCAACAATTATAGTAACTTATTATTTATCTCGACAAAGAATCCGATATTAAATTAGTGTAGAAAATTATTTTTTTAAGTAGTGGAGATTATGCTAATTTAACACATCGGATACAGACAATACAGTTTATTATAATAATGTAATAGGATATTTTATGAGTTTTTGGTCTTTCTTACTCATAAATTTGTTTTTGGTGAAAAGTACTCAATATACTCGATAGTGATAATGAATGAATTAAATTGGATATAATTTTGTTAAATTATTATTTAAAAACATAAACGTATTGTTTTATTTTATCGTTTAGTTGAATATAGTTGTAGTTGTATAGACTTTTTTTATATTTGTACTAGTAACTTTCAATTTTGTTTACGTTTGAGATAATAAAAATCCGGCAATTGACCGGTATTCCGGTTTTAAAATAAATAACTACCGAAATACCGGTATTAAAGTTTTCCATCGGTATTGCATTCCCTAGTCCAAACCTTACCTTGGATCCGGTTCCTTATACTTGTCTTTTTTAACCAAATCATCTACAATATGCCTCAATTGCTCAGCGTACTTATTTCTTTTTTGGGCAGGTTCGACGTCTAAAATCAGGCTTCTTACTGAATGTACTTTGAGATCCCAAGCTGGTAAATTGAACCTGGAAGGAATTTCCATGGAACCTTCTTCAATTTCTTGTTCTTCCAAAAAATCTATGATATCTTGTTCATGTTTTTCACGGCAAGACATCAATTCGGCCAAACGTTGTTCACGATCAATTTTAATTGGTACTTGTGGTGATGGTAGAGGCTTTTGCTCTACAGGTTTGGCTTGAGGTTCCTTCATAAAAATAGGAAAGTATATAAATATATATATATATATATATATATATATATATATAGTGCATTAAACGGAGAGGAAAAAAGGGTATAGCCTCTGAATTTTTTTTACTGTGCTCTGAATTGCATGCCATTTTGGAATTAGGTTCATCTTAACCTCAAGTTCAAAAGTGACAACGATTCGGGTTGCGACCCCTTAATGAATAAGTGACTATTGAGCCGTTTTATAGCTAGAAAACGTTTTTAATATTGAAGAATATAATTAAAAAATATTTTTTAATACATTTACCTTGCATTAAAATCATTTTCAACCCCGTGAAAACCTTAAAACCCCTCAAACAACCTCTAAATTGAAAAAAAAACATCTAAAAATAAATTTCGGTATGATATAATAAGAATTACGTATAAAGTAAATATTTTGTTTTTTATCTCGATTATCAAATTTTTAGACCTTTAAAAACAACCCCTTGTTGAAAATAGTTTAAAAAATTATTTTGAAATTGAAAGAAAATTAGGAATTTTAAAATAATATGAATGTTATTGCATTTTCTCGAAAACAATTACCATATCCATTATTTGTTCAACTTTGAAACTACCCTTGAATAAAAACAGTTAATATGGCACTAGTACCCAGTATAATTTAGTCTAAACTCGTATATTTGTTGTTCTTGTTACTGCAATTATTAAACTTTCATTCGACTATAGTGATATTAAACTATATTAATTTATTTAACACGTCGACCTTTCAGCCATAAAATACTTTACTATAAGAATAAATCGCACTCTTTAAACAATCATAACATTGTCAATTTTTGTGTGAAAGAAAATTAATGAAAAACAATAATAACCCAGAAAGATCCCTTTGATTTTTACTTATATGGGTCATTCTTTCACAAACCGTACACCATCCAGACCTTGACATTTTAGAATTATCTGATTTTTTTTACAGATATTATACATAAAATCATTTGACACGTATTTCAGGATTTTGCTGGAAAAAAATGTTTACGTAAATATTTACGATTAAATATAGATTTTTTGCTCAATTTCTATGAACATCGAAATTTTAGAAAAGACGAATTTTAGGAAAATGGCTGAAAAACTTTTTTTTATAATTAGAAAAATCTAACTGAACAATCCGTCTACAATCAAATATTGTTGTTAAATAATTTTTAACTCTACTTGTTTTTAAGATATTGGCAGTGGATCTTTTTACTCACGAACTTTTAAGCTCCGCTCTCCCCTAATGTTTTTTTTTTCGACTATATATTAATTTTTTGTCAGAAGCGAAGTTATAAAATATTTTTCAACCGAAAAACACTAAGATTGTCATTCGAAAGTGACAAATAAGTACAAGTCTTTGAGGTCCCCGCGCTTGAAAATATTTAATATCCTTCGATGTAACAAAGTCTCCAACAAATTGTAAAAAGAATTTTGTTGCAGAGAAAAAAAGAAAAAAATATGTTTTTTTTTTTTGGATCGATTCAAGTTGTGGTAAGGCTGAGTAAAACCTTTGTAAATATTTAAGGGTTGTTATTGTTAAGAAAATTGCAAAAACAAAAAAAAATTTTAAGCATTACAAAGTTCACTTCAATATGAGTGTAATAAAAAAATAATACCGATCCGATCAGCACATCCGGAGATAATTAGTTTACCGCAGATGATGTTCTTAGAAATTGAGCAAAACATTCATATTTCAATCGTAAATATTTACGTAAAAAATTTTTTTCCGGCAAAATCCTGAAATACGTGTCAAATGATTTTATGTATAATATCTGTAAAAAAAATTCAGACAATTCTAAAATGTGACATTTTATTTTTTATGCTTTTATACGTATCTTTATAGTCTTTTTGAGATAAAATTAAAATGTTACATTTTTAAGAAAATCGAAAAGAAAAGTTTTTATAAAATCGTGAGTTTTCTGAAAATAGTTTGTACTAAAGTAGTGAATCTGCTAGAATCCATCAACGTGTCTATAATGAAGTGAATTCTAGATGGAATGTGAATTACTTTAATTCTGGTGGAAATGACGCTCATTAAACCATATGATTTAAAAGAAAAAATCATTGTATATGCTTCTTATTTGCATGATAGCTCACTCATTTTACACGCAAAAAACTTGTAACAGCACTCATTTTAAAGCTTATATTGAGCACTATAAAACCCAATTTCACCGAAGTGCATAAAATGTAAAACCTCGCCACTAGATAGATTTAAATACCACAATTAAATCTTGGACGAAATAAAAAACGACTTTGCTCTTTCAAATCTTGCTTAATATTATTCCTAGAACACTTTATGAAGCACCGATTTATTAAGATTTTTATTGACATTATTTTGTTCCTTACATGATTTTCGTTAAAATGTATATCTTAGGAGATATTGCAGAAAAACGAAGAAAAACGCTAAAACAAATTTTTAGTAGTCAGTAACTTGAGAAGTATTAGTTGAAAAACCATAAGACATTTTTCTTATTAGTTCTTTTATAAATTTTCGACGTTATTTTGGAAAAAATGTAATTACACAATTGAAAAGGGGTGTCATTCCACCGAATTGTTTTCACTTTTGAACTTGAGGGTAAGGTGAACCTAATTCCAAAATTTTATGCAAATTGGAGCACAGTAAAAAAAAATCAAACCCAAAACGCTCCGTTTACTGCACTAATACCAGGACTTACATTTTTAGCTTTTTTATCCTTGCCGCCTCTCTTATCTTTTTTATCCTTTTTATCTTTGGCTTTTGCACTGACAGAAATTCTTTTGTTCAAATTTTCTACTACAGGCAATTTTTCCACACTGTAACATTTCAGTAGCAATTTTTCGTAAAGCATTTCCAAATCGGTGATGGCATCTGGTTGGTATCGGTAGGTTGTTCCAAAAATTTGCTTTTAAAAAGTGGTCTCTTTCAAGAAATAGACTTGCATAAGGTGGGTCTAAAGGTATCGGAGATTTTACCCGACGAACCATGTTTTTGACGAGGGTCTCGGCTATTCGTTGGGCAACTCTGTGGTCAATTTCGGCGTCGATCTAGAAATTAATATTAAAAATTTAAGGGACTCAACTAGTGTAACCGCCTAAAAAAGGTGATATTTGGGAATTTATATTAAAAAAACTACTTTATCAATCATTGCAAAATTTTAGGAATATAATTATACATGTTTTAAGAATACATAGTAAAATTTTTGAAGAAAAAAATTAAATATTTTTTAAGTTATCGTCGATCTCCAACGGCGCGAAAAAAACCCTTCACTGCTGCAGTGATTCCGGCCTTCTACGTGGATGAAATTTAAAAGAAAATCTCGTTAAACTAGATAATATTGTCTGTAAAATGACCTACGATGAAAAAAATAAAAAATTGACAAAATGACGTTTTTTTTTAAAAAAAAAGTCGAATTTTACCCAAAATTTTGTTCGTTTTTGGACTGCCGAAATTCGATTTTTGATCCGATCAAAAAATCGGTAGTTCATTTTACGGAGAACTATATATAGAACATGTAAAAAAAAATTTGATAGTGATCGGATAATTTGTTTTTGAGTAATCGCTGCAGCAAATTCGGAAAATGCTGTTTCGAGAAAAACGCGTTTAAAAATAAAATGATCGTTATTCTATATACTATATATATATACTCTTTAAGTGACTCAAAAACTATTTAAGATATCGATTTCAAATTTTGGTATGTTATTTTTAAAGGGTATAACCTATCGAAATATGGAAAAATTGAAAATTTGATTTTTTGAAAATTTCACACTAGTTGTGCCCCTTAATCAATTTTGAAGTAATGGATAATTGAAGTAAATTGTTGTTTTGTGAACCTTCTTGGTATATTTTTGGTAAAATATTAGAACTTATTTTTTTTAATTTACTTTACCTCTTTAAGACTATTATAATCGCATTCGTCTTCAGCAATTCCAAAGAGACTAATCAGCAATTTGCTAGAGTCACATTTCACCACCGATCTGTCATAAAGAATAACATAAATTGAAAATAAATATTGAAAATTAGTATATATACTGGCTGACCCGGCAAACGTTGTTTTGTTAAGTAAGGTATATTCTAAACAATTTCTAGAGAATCAAAAAAATTAATATTTTAAGTGTATAAGGATGTGTTGTTTGAATGATATATACAATGAGGTATTATAAACACTAATAAACCACATTAGTTTGTCTATATTTTGTCAATACAATCAGAAGTTTTTTTACACTTGGTATAATCCAATCCGAGTCTTTTTTGGTCTTTCGTCTTTTTAATTACGTTTCAAGTTTTTCAGATTCTTTTTGATTTCTGGATTTTGTGTATAATTGTAAATAATACTACTGAGCTTATACAAAATTTTCAAATTTCTGCGCGGAGAGATAGAAAATGAATTATTGCTTCTTTGACCTGCTTTTGAAAAGTTTCAAGTAAAATTCGATGAATTAAAGTAAATTTAATAAAAAGTATATATGTAGAGCAGGGCGAGGCACAAAGGTCCAATTTGACTTTGAGCAAATATTAATGATATTGTAAAAACCACAATTATATCACAACAAATAACACATTTCAAACGAACAATTATCTGACTACGCTCAGTAAAACTCCAACACTAAACCGATTTGGCCAGTCTTAGTCTTAAAAGAATCGTGCTAATCAGTAGGTTATCGGAAAGGTGAGATATTATTTAAAAATCGCGTAGAAACTTTACATTTTTAATTTGAAAATTTTTGTTCAAGCGTAATTTAAATAAAACAATAAACGGTAGCTAATACGTCAAATGTCAAAGGTTTTTGACAAATGATGTTCAATTACATTTAATAGGATGTTTTACGTGAATATTATTTAATTATGATTAAATTCTAGTAAGCAGTTTTGTTTGTAGTTTAATTTATACACAAAAACGTTATTAAACGGACCGCAAGTGTTACTTGGAACTCAAAATATCAACTTTTTTGAAATGGTAATATAAAAATGCATTTTTTGTAGCACTCTTTTTTTCCAAATCATATTTTTCTCAAACACGGTGCTATGAAAGATCTTATTATATACTCATACGTATTTATAAAACATTTTCTACGTTGTATTATTTTTTATATTATGTTATTTAAATTCAGAACTTAAATTTGGTATCGATCAAAGCGACATTTTGTCGAATAACATTTTCCCAATTATAATTTCCCAGAATTTTTCGAAGAGTAGATAGTAATATATCAAGATCCAGAGTTAAAAAGGTCCATTACCGATGTGTCAAAAACTAGTAAAGTTAAGCATTGTTCAACAACATTTGAAAGTAGAGGGAAAAAGATGTATAACCAGCTATAACCTTGATTCTTATGACTTTGCTATCGGGAGATAAACGGTAATCTTTGAAAATCTATAATAAAAGTATTTTCTTCCGTTGGTAGTTTTTTAGCATTAGTTAAAAATGTAATTACTTTGAAAAATACTTTTAAAATTAAAATAAGACATTAAAACTGTTTGCCACATGGCCGTTCCAAGTTATCCTGTCTATGGGGTAAAAAGGTCTAGATAACAAATTTTTAAAAGACAGCAAAAGAGCACATTTCTACAATGATGAAGTAGCTGGCAGTTTTACTGAGCGTAGTCAGATGATTGTTTGTTTGAAATGTTAATTATTGTGATATAATTTGTTTGGTTTTCATAATATAGTTTATATTTGCTTAAAGTAAAATTGGACCTTTGTGCCTTGCCCTGCTCTACATATATACTTTTTATTGAATTTTTATTAAAAACTTGAATTGGATTATACCATGTTTTCTATACAAAGCGTATAAAACTTCCAGATTGATTGTATTGACAAAATACAGACAAACTAATGGGGTTTATTATTTTTATAATACCTCCTTGTATAAAGCATTCAAACAACACATCCCTATACACTTAAAGTATTAATATTTTTGATTCTATAGAAATTGTTTTAAATATACCTTACTTAGCAAAACAACGTTTGCCGGGTCAGCTGATAAATATTTATATATATAGTCATATGATAAATATTTTTTACTTACGGTGTTAAAACAAGTTCCCAGCACTCTTTTTCGATTGTCCGATTTCTCGAATAAAACCATATGGGCACCTCGGTTTTTTGTCCAGGAACAAGCAGTCTTTTATTTTTATCGAAATAAAAACAGGATTTACCAGGTTTTAAAAAATCTCCCACTTCTAAGACGTCTGGTGTGTAAAATCTTTTCAGGGAATAATTTAATATCACATTTCCCAGATTTTGGAGACATAGATACCTAGAATTGTAATCTATAGTAAATGATTCATAATACTTGAACTATTCGTGCAGTGTTATAAGTGCATTTGGCAAATTTGTACAAAATTAAATAATCTACAATATTGTCTAATATCACAAGACCCTACAGCAACTCGTTATGCCCTAAAAAATTTAAAAAAATCTCACTTTATCTGTTTTTCTCGAGTGCGTGCCTCGAACAGCATTTCCCAAGTGAAATGATTCATTTCGCAAGGAGGTTTGCATTCGCAATCCACCAAAACGTCGTTTACCTGTAAAAATATAAACAATTAACGTTTTTTTTTTAAGAATTTAATTTTTAAATTAATTATTTTTACCTTCACTGATATAATTGGTGTGTTGACATCCGAACAACAGGGTGTTTCGCTGTCGGGTGTCTCGAAAAACAAGCTTGGAGGCTTTTTGTTTTTCCACTGAACTTGCTCGTACTTTTTTCCTATCTGAGAGATAAAAAAATATAATAAACTAGTGGTGTATGGCATCGTGTCTTAAGGCAAATTGCTGGAACTTCCCGTACCAAAAATTATTTTTTAAAAAAGATTAACATTTTAAAAAAAAATACTCTGAAAAAATAGATTTTTGGGAGACAAAAATTTACTTTTTTCTTTGAAAAAAAAAAACTTTGAAAAGGGTTTCTTTATTTTGTCATATTTTGGAAATTCTGAACTTTTTTCAAAAACAATCGTACTGCTTCAACTGCATAGAGACGAAATATCGAAGCGCGTAAGCGCCACGTCGCCGTCTAACGGAAAAACATTGGTATACGGAACCCATAGGAATGTAAACAAAATTTATAGTTATTGTTAAAATCTCTATAAAATATCTGATTATTTCATGTACATATGTCCAGTAAACATATTTGACCGCCAAATGACATTTTTTTTAACTTATTTTCATTGAAAGTCCATAACCGCTTGACCTGCCTCAAGTAAAATGTTTTTTGAATTATTGAAATCCGACGCTCCGTTCTCTTAAAAACAGAGTTACCGTTTTGGCACTTTTTGCCCCGTATCTTCGGAACGGCTAGACCTGCCTGTGCCAAAAACCAATCAGCACTTCTCCTTATCAATACAAATCGAATGTTTTTTGAAATATTCAAATCGGTTGATCCGTGTTCCCCCAAATCGTCGACGAAAATTGTATCCGCACACACACATACATACACGCACACATACACGCACATGCATACACACACATGCATATACACACATACATCCATTTTTTTAAAGGTATGCTAAAATGTTCAGAAACCTCTGAAACCTTAAGAAAAATCTTCATTTTCGATTTTTTTGCGATTACTATTATATAACTTACGCTACGGTAAGTTAATAATAAACTACATTTGTGACTTAATTTTGCAAAAATTTGTACAAAAATTACAATAATTGTTGCATTTAATTTTACATTTAGTAAAAATTAATTTCAAGCCAAACTTTGTTTAATTTGTAGTGAATAATAATTTAAAATATGCAACTATAAGTATTAGCATTCAAAAATGTTTGAAAACAAAAACAAAACTTATTCCCAATTACATAAAAACAGCTTAATAAGGGTCTTATAACATTCTGTTCTCGTGAAATTATTATTAGACCTCGAAAAAAAATTCCTTTCAAGTTGTTATTGGAATTTTTATATATTATCTGATTGCTTTTTTGCAATTTTTTGCAGATTCTGGTTGACTTTTTACTTTCTACTTCGAGGTAGATGCTTATTATACATTTGCACTAGATGTTTTACTAAATTGTAAATTATTCAATAACAAATTATTTTTTCCTTAATAACTAAGAGATAATTCGTATGTTATGTTATTATTAATTTATTTACCACTGACAATCCTGACATATCAGGTTTATAAGGCTCGATCCTTAGAATTTCATCGGCCAATTCGGTTTTGCGTTCTGCTAAATATTTGCTCTTTAAATATGATCCTGAAATTTCGTTTGGACTTTTTGGACGACCATAATAATAAACCTAAAAATAGAATAAAAAATTTAAAATATATATATATATATATATATATATATATATATATATATATATTTCAAAGTAACTAGCAGCATTCGTCGAAATAAAAAGGTATAAAGTATTAAAAACTTTTATTTATACGTTTCGACACAAGATGCGTGTCATCATTCAGCAACACAGGACAAAAACACTCAGAAAAAATATATTTTAAAAAATTAAACTTATAACATATCAGAAAAAAACATTTTTTTGGAAAAAAATAATAACTAAAAGATTTGAAAACTAATTTGACTAAAAGTTTTGAAATGTAACATTATGACGCATGAAACACGCCCATATCGAGCAAAAGACTCGACTGTAATCCTTCAATATATATATAATAGGTTGTCAAATATCTCCCTTCCGCCTTTTGTATTATAAACCAAGAGCAAAAAAGCGGAAGGGAGATATTTGACAACCTAATATATATTAGGGTGGTCCTTAATATGGACATTTTCGAATTTTCTTGCTCCCAAGGGCTCAAATGGTTCCAGATTGATAAAAATGAATTCTCTGAAAGTTTTAGCTCTTAATAATGTCTTTTACATAGAGCGCAATTCAATCAAAGTTTTGTACGGAAATAGCATGAAAAAATTGACAAAAATTTTGCAGAGCGTCGAATTTTCAATAAAAAATGACACGAATTTTCACTTTTAATTCATTTGTCGCTAAGTTATACCTAAAAATTCTTTCTTTTAATTTTCAAAATTTTTCCTATTTATTTACATTGAGATTCCAAAATTTTTACTGGCGTTTATTACCAGCTTTTTTTTAAACATGATACAAACAATAGAAGTGACTGGTTACGGTTGTGACAGTTGTCATAACAGATAAACTATACTGATTTTGAGATAGAATCCAAAGGAAGAAGATGAAGTATGATTGTTTGATCAAGTTTACATTATTACTTTCAGTTAGTGCCATACATTAACATGATCCGTAGATCGCATTGCTTTTCAAGAGTAAGTTTTCATGTACGAATTCTTTAATTACAAATGTTAATTGTATACATTTAGATTACTTTTTTTGTTATTTTACTGCTAGTTGAACATCAGTAGCTATTTACCATCGAATTAGTTTTTGTTCAGTTTGATTGAATTGCGCTCTATCTAAACGTTAATATTAAGAGTTAAAACTTTCAGAGAATTGTTTTTTATCAATTTGGAACCATTTGAGCCCCTGGGAGCAAGGAAATTCGAAAATGACCATTTTAAGGACCACCCTAATATATTTATATATATATATATATATATATATATATATATATAATTATTTTTGACCTCTGGGATAATTCCTTGTGCAACCCTGATACCATCCGGAACACCGATGTATCGCATTTCCGGAATTGTAGCCGGAATTATTTTTCCGCGAATTCCACATGGATGTGAATCGGCTGTAAAAAACACAAAAATATTTTTCAAGTCATTCTGAATCGTCTGACACAAAATTATAAAATTAAAAAAAGAGTGCGCGTAAGGTTCACACGCGATTGAAGTAAAACTTATTTGCTACTGTACAAGTTGGCATTTAAGTAAAAATTAATACATCATATAACAATTTTGAATAATATTTATTAGTAATATATGGTAACACTCGTGATGCACACATTTATTAGTGTCAACCATCATATACACATTTATATAATGGTGATTATAAATTATATATTTATAATAGCATTAAAAATACGTGTAATATTTAAAAACAATGATGTATTTGAAGTCGTACTTCAAATATGACATGATCGGTTTGTCATTGTAATTAGCATTTAGAAATGAACCTTCATTAGAGAAATAAAGTAATTGCTGATTAATAAATTCTATAATATTCGTTCACACAGTGGATTATGTTAAACAACGACTATATAAATGTTTTCGCAACTTCAGTCATCATGTAATAATTGTGTTTGAAGAACTTCATGTAATTAAAATTAACATACATTCATTGACTGCTTGTATTTTTTTTTTACTTTTTTTATATCTTATATATAAAATTTAAGTTTGATTTACTCCTCAGTAGAGTTCTTTTTTATAATCTTGCTCGTCAGTAGAATCTGCTTTTCAAGTCATTTGATATTAATAATTTTGCTCGACAGTAGAGTCCCTTTTTCTAATTAATAATTTTGCTCGTTAGTAGAGTCTTTTTTTTTGTCTTTTAGATCAATTCTGTACATTTCTATCAAGTTATTTGATCACTTGTCAGTAGAGTCCCTTTTCTATTATATTATTTATTTATTATTCATTTGTCAGTAGAGTTCCCTTTTGTCTTTTTTGTCAATTTTGTCAATTTTTAGTTTGCTCGACGGTATAGTCTTTTTTATATTTACGAATTTCAAATTTGGTCGCCAGTAAAGTCTATTTTTAAATATTTTATATTAAAATTGAGTTTGCTCGTCAGTAGAGTTCTTTTTAGCGACATTTTTTATTCATATTTTCTCGTCAGTAGAGTCCCTTTCACAAAAACATTTTTTCATTAATATTTTTGCTTATTAGTACAGTCCCTTTTAGTATCTAAATTAAATTTGCTTACTAGTCGAGTCCTTTTTCTTTTTCTAAGATGAAATTAAACTTTGCTTTTTTAGTTTGCCTGTCAGTAGAGTCCTTTTTATATTTTCTTATCGATCAAAACTTTGTTGGCTTGTCAGTAGAATCCCTTTCTAACTTTAAGATAAAATTTATGGTCATATTTTAGCTACTCGATTTTTTATTTGCTCGTCAGTAAAATCCTTTTTGATCTTTTAGATCAAAAACTAAAGTTTCCTCGTCAGTAGAGTCCTTTTTTATGTTTCCTTTCTATATCAGATCTTTTTCAGTTTTTATATTTACTAATTTTAAATTTAGTCATCAGTAGAGTCCCTTTTTATCAACTAGGTTGTAATTAAAGTTTGCTCGTCAGTAGAGTCCTTTTATTTTTTCTGCCGTTTGATAATTCTTTGAACAGCTTTAGAATCTGTCTTGTCTATAAAAACATTATCTATTTTAATATAGAAATAATTTCTAAACAATAAACATACGTTTAGTACACGGCACAAATGTTTAATTTGTTTTATTATTTTAAAAAAACAGGGTTAAATATTCTTCTGATTTAGGCATTTTTCATTGAATCAAGATTTGTACTACGATGTAACTTTAAAATGTTTATTTAACTATGCCGATTTCTTTGTTGATATCGGTACGCATACAACGACAGTTCTCTATTCACATACGCGACGACTAATCACAATCGACCCGTATAGAAATGATATCATCGAGAGCGAATGACGAATCATTGGCACTCGACTCTTATCTTATCTGCCGTAACGCACTTCGTTGCATTTGTACGGATTTACACTCTAGTCACGCCTAAAGAAGTTTTACTTCAATTGATGTATATTGATTCTGGTTACCTTTTTCTGGATCCGGTACTGGTTTTTGGGCAAAGGCGATCAGCTCCTTAGTCTCTTGCATACTTCTATAATTATCTGCAGAATTCATCAGAAGTTGTTCAGGATTTCTGGTGACCTTTTTTCTTATTCTGGTGTGCTCGTTTTTTCTGCAGGCCGCCAAATCGCGAAGGGTTAAATTTAGGGACAAAGAGTTTATTAGACGAAGCATTTTGAAGACAGCAAATTTGGAAAATTTTTTAAAAAAATTAGAAAACTTATTTATGTTATGAATCCCAAGATTATCAAGTCCTGGTCAAAAGTATAGACCATTTTTTTTAATTTTTTTAACTAGGATTTTGGTGATGACATGTTGGGGATTTGAAATTTTGATTTGGGGTGATTTTGTGACAGCGGTTTTATTTTTTTGGAGGAAAAAAGTTGAACGTCGGATTTGTCAATGTCAGTTCGTAATTGGACAGGTTTATTTATTTGTTATTATTTCAAATATATAGCCCACCCCCCAGATTTCTTCCAAGAGGACTCAAAAATACAAATATTTACATAATGAATAAGAATTAAAATATATACAAAATACAATATATAGTTAGTAACATAAAATGCTTAACATAAAATTACATATAAAGCAGAATGTAACAATATTATTTATAAACAGAATAAGATAAAATAATGAGATATTTGAATAGAAAATAAAAAAGGTTAACATTAATTTTGTGGATAATTTAAGGATGCCATAGCTTATTTGGAAATTGCAAGACATATCTTTAACGTATATATCCGTAAACTAAATTGATGTAGAACGCCAATTTTTGTTTATGATGTAGATAACACAAATTCTTGATCAGAATTTTAGCTAACATTTAATAGTATTTTTTTCTAGTCCTGGAAACTCCAATTTTCTATTATATTATTTTATAACTTCCCGTAGGGTAGTTATAGTAATGGGTCGAAATCGAAAATAATTTTTTTGCATTTTTCGACGTTTTGAAGGTTTCTGAACATTTTGGCATACCTCAGAAAAAAATGGATGTGTGTGTGTGTTTTTGCATGTCCGCATTTTTCGTCCACGTTTTTGGGCCGATCAACCGATTTGAATGGTT
>NW_020539727.1:20608797-20624805 GCF_003426905.1 Ctenocephalides felis
TTTTTGGGGTAAATACCGGTAAAAATACCGCCGAAAAATTGGGCGGTTTACCGGTAATTCGGTATACCGGTATACCGATATTGCATTCCCTAGTTGGACTAGCAGTTTGTCTGGCAACCAAAGAATGTTGTTTGTTTATATTTTGTAGATACACACAAGTCTATAGTATTTTGTGCGATTTTGCGAACAAGATTGATGAAGCTTCAATTTATTTGAAGCAGGCTTTAATGATGATTCCTCCGACACCAGTTGTAGAACAATTATCTATTGGAAATAGTTTGGAAATTGCTAATCTTACCATCACGTAAGTAAATGGAACAGAAATTATCAAGTTGGTTTCTAAATTTATTCTCATTAGTCACATAAAAGTTTTGAATAAAACGACTTTGCATTCGATATTTCATTCGCAATAAATAAAGAAAATTCGGGACATTTTTTGGTTTTTGTCCAATAACTCAATATGATTTTTGTCTTTACTCAACCACTTCTAAGCTAAAAGTAATTTATATTTTTGACATTTTTTAAATTTGTAATCGAATAACAGACGCAACCCTAAATTTTCACTATCCATTCATTTCCTGATTTATAGAAAAATATTATTTTAATGATCCATTTTGTTGAAACTTTGTTTTTGTCGCAGCATATATTTCACAACTTTGTTTCCAATTTTGAAAAAAAATCTCAAGAATGTTATATATATTTTAAAAAATGTTATAAAGATGATTTTATTCATTAATATACGTTTCAACACTATGTGTGTCATCATTCAGTAATCTAAAATAAGACATATTTATATTTATTATATATTTTTTATAATTTTGTATTTGGTTCTCAATTATTTATATATCTGTATTTTAAATTATTGAGTGATGACACGCATCAAACGTACATTAATAAAGAAAATTATTTAATCTGAACTTATTTTTTCGGGACATTTTTTGGTTTTTGTCAAATAACACAAAAATTTCATTTGAAGCATCTCCTTTACAGTTAGACAGGGTTAAACTAGATAAAATTTTTAATTTACCCAGGGAAGACTTTTATACACTCCGATATAAAAGTTTTGAATAAAACCACTTTGAATTCGATATTTCATTCTTAAACAATAAATATAGAAAATTCGAGACATTTTTTTGGTTTTTGTCAAATAAGTCAAAAATTTCACATGAAACATTCCCTTTTCAGATGGACAGGGTAAAACTAGATAAAATGTACATTTCCAAGCGAACACTTTTATACACAACGATATAAAAGTTTTGAATAAAACCACTTTGAATTCGATATTTCATTATCAGGATATAAAGTTTCAGAATGATTTGATCAAAGGAAAAAATCAATCTACTCCAGAAATTAACACAAGTGTAGTAGATAGTTGCTCTTTGGACAAGTATTTTTTTTATCCATTGTTGGTATTTTTCTAATTTTAGGTCAGGCACCAAAAATAGTGCCAGATCGTCCATCCAATCCAATACTTCCAGTGGAAAAAACAAAGGAAAAAAACGAAATTCACGCAAAAGTTCCAAGTAAGATTTTACCCACTTAACTGAATTAAAGAAAGCACTATTTTCACATCCTCTTATTACCAGGTTATCGTCCAAAGAAATCGTACCAATACTAGAAGATTTAGCATCAACTTCTCCGCCAAAACTTTCATCATCACCAGTAAAACTACCAGTAGATCCTCAAACTCTAAAAACATACAAAGAAGCCTTCTACGTCCACGTGTACACCGAATTTGGTAAAAGTGTGGAAACCGTGTCCGCCTATTTAGACTCTCACCATTTGGTAAATATAAAAATCCACGAAACCAAAAACTGATACTAGTAAAGGATCCGCCATATAACTTTTTTTTATTGGTAGCAATTTAGAATTTTTTGACAGCCATTCAAAAGTTAGACAGCCATTTCAATGAAATTATTTTCGATTCTTAACCAGAAGAATTGCTCTTTCAAATAGAGAAGATTTAGATTGAGAAAATATTCAGTAGTTTATATATAGCATTTTCAAAAAAAAAAGTTATCTGACGGACCCTATATATAAATATTTTTTACAGTTAACTGGAAAACCAAATTACCAACCAAGACATCCCTTGATGCCGAAAAAACCTTGTCTGAGGCATATTCCAAGGCAAATACACACCAGTGCCCTGTGTCATCGTGAACGTAATCAGTATGGACATGCACGTTATACGTTTTCCTACGATGAGAACTCACCAATAGGTAAAAAACTAGTGGTGTATGGAATCGTGCCTTAAGGCAAATTGCTGAAACTTCCCGTACCGTAATGAAATATTCGAGAAATTTATAAATATATTATTACAAATACTGTGACACTCATTTTGCTACCTTGTTATATCTGAGCAAATCAAATGTAAATCATAAATCAATTTATCTCCAGAACATTAGCAATCGTCATTTCATTTCGAATTCAATTTCAAAAAAAAAGTTGCCTACTAATTTGCACAAAATTGAAAAAGTGCTCCCGTATAGTCACAGTCTAAACGCATTTGCAAACAATTCTGTGCGACATTTTCACTTATACTGTGCTTAGCTTGGCGGTATTTTCACATTTTTCAATAGTTTTCTCACAAAATGGGAAAAGTGCGCCGTACTTGAACAGTCTAAACGCACTTGGGTGAACATTTGTACCAGAGTGGCGCTTAGACTGTGCTTACCCTGGGTAATTTTTTGAATTTTTAATTCAAAATTTTAGAAATATTTTATGGAAAATGGAAAAAAGATAATAATTAACTTCCCGTAGGGTAAGTTATAGTAATCGCAAAAAACTTGAAAATGAAAATTTTTATGTATCTTTACGTTTCAGAGGTTTCTGAATATTTTGGCATACCTTAGAAAAAATGGATGTATGTGTGTGTGTGTGTATGTATGTGGGCGTGTGTGCGGATACAAATTTTCGTCGACGATTTCGGGAACACGGATCAACCGATTTGAATAATTCAAAAAACATTCATTTCGTGTTGATAAAGAGACGTGCTGATTAGTTTTTGGCGAAGGCAGGTCTAGCCGTTCCGAAGATACGGGGCAAAAAGTGCCACAAACGGTAACTCAGTTTTTAAGAGAACGGAGCGTCCGATTTTAATAATTCAAAAAACATTTTACTTGTATTGACAAGATGAAGAATTGATCAAATTTTCATGAAGGCAGGTCTAGCGGTTTCGGAGATCTAATGAAAAAAGTAAAAAAAAAAGCCATTTGGCGGTCAAAAATGATCATTAGACATATGCACAACAAATTTCATTTAACAGTAAGTTTAAATTTTGTTTACATTCCTATCGGTTCCGTACCAATGTTTATTCGTTAGACGACGACCCGGCGCTTACGCGTTTCGATATTTCGTCTCTATGCAGTTAAAGCAGTACGATTGCTTTGAAAAAAGTTCAGAATTTCCAAAAGATTTCAAAATAAAGAACACATTTTTTTCAAAAGGTCTTTTTTTCACAAAAAAGTAAATTTGTCAAAATTTTATAGTTTCTCAAAAATCTAATTTTTTTAAAGTAATTTTTTTCAAAAATGTTAATCTTTCTAAAAGAAAATAATTATTAGTACGGGAAGTTCCAGCAATTTGTCTTAAGGCACGATGCCATGCGCCCCACTAGATTTTTATCATCAAAAGCAATTGTTTTGTCAATACAAGCAGAAAGTTTTTTAGATCATTCAAATCGGACGCTTAGTTCACTCAAAACTGCCATTTTTGCACATTTAGCTCTGTATCTTCGAAATGGCGCGACCTGTTTTTGCCAAAAACTAATTAAACACATCTCCCTATCAATAGGGATCGAAGGATTTTCAAACCATTCAAATCGGTTGATCCGTGCGCCCGAAAACGTGGACGAAAAATTGTATCCATACATACAAACACACTCACACACACACACACACACACAGATCATTTTTTTCTGAGGTATGCCAAAAGTTTCAGAAACCTTCAAAATGTCAATAAATGCAAAAATTTTCATTTTCGATTTTCGGCCCATTACTACAACTGTTAAAAGAAGTTAAAAATACGCATCCAAATTGTAATACATTCATAACAATAATACAAACGTGTTTAGGTCCCAGTAAGTGGAAGGATATAGTGCCAGAAAGTGCAGGAACACGTCAAAGCCCTATCGAAATTCGGCCTCAGGACGTGATAAAAACAACTTACCAAAAGCCTTTGCATTGGCAAAACACGCAGTTTGATCCTTTTCATGCTAAAGTCACCAATAATGGACATTCTGTCATGTATACAGGTAACTTAAAACACCAATACAAAATTCAGTCGGTTCATGCAAAAACCGACATTTCAGAAAACCGGTTTTCGAATTTTAATTTTACTAAAAAACCGGTTTTGACCGGTTTTCGAATTTTATATAGCAAATAAATTTTTACTAGAATATTCTGTAATTTATCCGCAAATTTAGTGTAATTTAGAGCAGTATTTGACTGAATTTATTTATTGTTCAATTTTATGGATAGTAAACAAAATTATTTTAATTTTAATTAGTAGAACTAAAAAATAATAGTTTATCTTGATTAAATCACTTTGAAAATAATTATTCGTTATTCATGCATCATTTTCACATATAGGAATAAAAATATATTTATAATAGTGAAAGGAAAGTTTTCGAATTAATAAAAATAATACATTTTTAAATAAAAAAAAATTCATTAAATAAAAAAAATAATAAAATATAAGATACATGTTGATACATGTTAATACTGTACATGTCGGTACTTGTTAATATCAATTTTAGTTTGAAAATAATTATTCGTTATTTGCATCATTTTCACATATAAGAATGAAAATATTTTTGATAGTAAAAGGAAAGTTTTTGGATAAATAAAAAAAATACATTTTTAAAATAAAAATGCAATAAATTAAAAAATTTAACATACATGTTAATACATACTTGTTAATATCAATTTTAGTTTTAAAAACAGTTAAGCTAAACTCGAGTATTGTCTGTTCCGAGCAATTTTAATTAATTAATTTTAAACATTCTAATTGTTTTTTGTTTAATAAAATATGATTCCAAAAAACTGAGAACGTCTATCGAATTGCTACTTAGACGTGTCCTTTGCTTACTCACAAAATTTCCTGAAATAGAAAATACTCTCATACTTTCCACCAAATTATGCTTAATTGTTTTTAAAGCCTGATATAATAATTTTAAGTTTTTTGTTCTTTAATTTGTGACTTCTAGGGTTTAAAACTCTTTTTTAAGTTTGAGTAGAGGAAGTTACTTCTTCAAGAAGTCACACTGATTTAAATTAATATATAGACTGGTATAAAAATCTAAATAAATATATACAATTTCTGGGAACCATTGCAGACTGTGATAAGATATGAAATGCTATTGAAACGATATGATTTCAAGAATCAAAACGCTTTCATCTATCTTTTATATTTGGCTATATTTGTCATTTTCCATTTATACAGTGAAAACCGACTTTTTTCACTAAAAAAACGGTTTTCGAATTCCATAACTTTCGCCAAAAAAAACGGTTTTTAAAATCGGTTTTCGAAAACCGACAAACCCTACTTAAAACATCTATTTGTATCCCTATTACTCCTCATCTTATTCCCCTTTTCTAGCCGATTGGTGCCCAACAGTATGCCCTTACATCACTGATGGTCCTTTGGGCAATAGCAGGTATGTATTTGAACAATTGCACTTCCATTGGGGTTCCACTGATGAAAAAGGTTCCGAACATTTAATAAATGGCATACAGTATCCTATGGAAGCTCATGCTGTCCATTTTAAAGAAGACTATGGTACCATGAACTTGGCCTTGAGATACTCCGATGGAATCGTGGTCGTGGCTTATTTTTACGAAATTGGGGTAAATATAAATCACAAGCCAGCATTTGATGATATATTTTACTATCAATTGTGTAGATTCCAGAAGCTACAATGTCTGGTATGCACCAAGTAACAGAAGGTTTTAAAGACATTGTGACACCAGTAAGTTTCAACACGGTGACTCCAGTACCTTTGGCAACTTTGATAAGTCCTTTCTCCTACAATTACATAACTTATCCAGGGTCTTTAACAACACCACCTTGCACTGAAAATGTTATATGGATCCTGAATTTGCAATCTTTGTATGTCACCAAACAACAGGTAAAAGGCGACAGCAACGTGTAGAATATAAATATATATATATATATATACAAATGAGTTTGTCTCCTAGATTGAACGTTTCCGGACTTTGCATTCATCCTATGGGCTCATGTGCGACAATTTTCGTCCTTGCCAGCCCTTACATGGAAGAACTTTATACTACGTCCAGCCTTTAGATCCTTCTTTTCCCAATTTCACTGAAACTTTCAATCCGCATATGACCGATGATGAAGATCTTGGTTTTGAAAGACACCTGAGTATTTTTGCGCCAGAAAAACAAGTAAGAAGTGACAATGTCAAGATGTTTGTCAAGTTTTATTGATTTGGTTGTTTTTTTTAGAATCCTTCGGAAGAACATGCTGTTGCAGCCGCTCACAATGAAGCAGCTCCTCTTTTACCAGATGCAAGTTGTGCTGATAACGTGAAAGTCGAAAGGAAGGAAGTCCAGATTGCTGATCCTGTTGTTGTGCAGATGCAGGATCACATCGAAGGCAAATGATAGAAAAATATTTAATAGATAAGACAACTAAAAAATCAAAGACAACTATAGCAACTGGTACACAGACAACAGTCGGTCAACTCACTCACACAGAAAAGCAGCCAGTCAACTCACACACACAGAAAAGCAGCCAGTCAACTCTCACGGAACAACAGTCAGTCAATTCAAACAGAAAACAAACAGCCAGTCAATCCATACAAAAAACGGTCAACTCACACAGAAAACAAACAGTCAACTCACACAGAAAAACAGTCAGTCAACTCACTCACAGAGAAAAACAGTCGGTCAACTCACTCACACAGAAAAACAGTCGGTCAACTCACTCACACAGAAAAACAGTCATACAACTAACTCACACAGAAAATAAACAGTCAACCCATACAGAAAACAAACAGTCAACCCATACAGAAAACAAACAGTCAACCCATACAGAAAACAAACAGTCAACTCGAACAGAAAACAGTCAGTCAACTCGAACAGAAAACAGTCAGTCAACTCATACAGAAAACAGTCAGTCAACTCAAACATTAAACAGTCAGTCAACTCATACAGAAAACACACAGTCAACTCATACAGAAAACACACAGTCAACTCATACAGAAAACACACAGTCAACTCACACAGAAAAACAGTCAGTCAACACACCCAAAAAACAAACAGAAAACAAACAGTCAACTCATACAGAAAACAGTCAGTCAACTCATACAGAAAACAGTCAGTCGACTCAGACAGAAAACAGTCAGTCGACTCATACAGAAAACAGTCAGTCGACTCATACAGAAAACAGTCAGTCAACTCACTCACACAGAAAAACAGCCAGTCAACCCACACAGAAAACAGCCAGTCAACTCACTCACACAGAAAAACAGCCAGTCAACTCACTCACACAGAAAAACAGCCAGTCAACTCACTCACACAGAAAAACAGCCAGTCAACTCACTCACACAGAAAAACAGCCAGTCAACTCACTCACACAGAAAAACAGCCAGTCAACTCACTCACACAGAAAACAAACAGTCAACTCGAACAGAAAACAGTCAGTCAACTCGAACAGAAAACAGTCAGTCAACTCATACAGAAAACAGTCAGTCAACTCAAACATTAAACAGTCAGTCAACTCATACAGAAAACACACAGTCAACTCATACAGAAAACACACAGTCAACTCATACAGAAAACACACAGTCAACTCACACAGAAAAACAGTCAGTCAACACACCCAAAAAACAAACAGAAAACAAACAGTCAACTCGAACAGAAAACAGTCAGTCAACTCATACAGAAAACAGTCAGTCAACTCATACAGAAAACAGTCAGTCGACTCAGACAGAAAACAGTCAGTCGACTCATACAGAAAACAGTCAGTCGACTCATACAGAAAACAGTCAGTCAACTCACTCACACAGAAAAACAGCCAGTCAACCCACACAGAAAACAGCCAGTCAACTCACTCACACAGAAAAACAGCCAGTCAACTCACTCACACAGAAAAACAGCCAGTCAACTCACTCACACAGAAAAACAGCCAGTCAACTCACTCACACAGAAAACAGCCAGTCAACCCACTCACACAGAAAAACAGCCAGTCAACCCACTCACACAGAAAAACAGCCAGTCAACTCATACAGAAAAACAGCCAGTCAACTCATACAGAAAAACAGCCAGTCAACTCATACAGAAAAACAGCCAGTCAACTCATACAGAAAAACAGCCAGTCAACTCACTCACACAGAAAAACAGCCAGTCAACTCACTCACACAGAAAAACAGCCAGTCAACTCACTCACACAGAAAAACAGCCAGTCAACTCACTCACACAGAAAAACAGCCAGTCAACCCACACAGAAAACAGCCAGTCAACTCACTCACACAGAAAAACAGCCAGTCAACTCACTCACACAGAAAAACAGCCAGTCAACTCACTCACACAGAAAAACAGCCAGTCAACTCACTCACACAGAAAAACAGCCAGTCAACTCACTCACACAGAAAAACAGCCAGTCAACTCATACAGAAAAACAGCCAGTCAACCCACACAGAAAACAGCCAGTCAACCCACTCACACAGAAAAACAGCCAGTCAACCCACTCACACAGAAAAACAGCCAGTCAACTCATACAGAAAAACAGCCAGTCAACTCATACAGAAAAACAGCCAGTCAACTCATACAGAAAAACAGCCAGTCAACTCACTCACACAGAAAAACAGCCAGCCAACTCACTCACACAGAAAAACAGCCAGTCAACTCACTCACACAGAAAAACAGCCAGTCAACTCACTCACACAGAAAAACAGCCAGTCAACTCACTCACACAGAAAAACAGCCAGTCAACTCACTCACACAGAAAAACAGCCAGTCAACTCACTCACACAGAAAAACAGCCAGTCAACTCACTCACACAGAAAAACAGCCAGTCAACTCACTCACACAGAAAAACAGCCAGTCAACTCACTCACACAGAAAAACAGCCAGTCAACTCACTCACACAGAAAAACAGCCAGTCAACTCACTCACACAGAAAAACAGCCAGTCAACTCACTCACACAGAAAAACAGCCAGTCAACTCACTCACACAGAAAAACAGCCAGTCAACTCACTCACACAGAAAAACAGCCAGTCAACTCACTCACACAGAAAAACAGCCAGTCAACTCACTCACACAGAAAAACAGCCAGTCAACTCACTCACACAGAAAAACAGCCAGTCAACTCACTCACACAGAAAAACAGCCAGTCAACTCACTCACACAGAAAAACAGCCAGTCAACTCACTCACACAGAAAAACAGCCAGTCAACTCACTCACACAGAAAAACAGCCAGTCAACTCACTCACACAGAAAAACAGCCAGTCAACTCACTCACACAGAAAAACAGCCAGTCAACTCACTCACACAGAAAAACAGCCAGTCAACTCACTCACACAGAAAAACAGCCAGTCAACTCACTCACACAGAAAAACAGCCAGTCAACCCACTCACACAGAAAAACAGCCAGTCAACCCACTCACACAGAAAAACAGCCAGTCAACTCATACAGAAAACAGCCAGTCAACTCAGACAGAAAACAGCCAGTCAACTCAGACAGAAAACAGTCAGTCAACTCAGACAGAAAACAGTCATACAACTCAGACAGAAAACAGTCAGTCAACTCAGACAGAAAACAGTCAGTCAACTCAGACAGAAAACAGTCAGTCAACTCAGACAGAAAACAGTCAGTCAACTCAGACAGAAAACAGTCAGTCAACTCAGACAGAAAACAGTCAGTCAACTCAGACAGAAAACAGTCAGTCAACTCAGACAGAAAACAGTCAGTCAACTCAGACAGAAAACAGTCAGTCAACTCAGACAGAAAACAGTCAGTCAACTCAGACAGAAAACAGTCAGTCAACTCAGACAGAAAACAGTCAGTCAACTCAGACAGAAAACAGTCAGTCAACTCAGACAGAAAACAGTCAGTCAACTCAGACAGAAAACAGTCAGTCAACTCAGACAGAAAACAGTCAGTCAACTCAGACAGAAAATAGTCAACTCATACAGAAAACAGACAGCAGGCAACTCACACAGAAAACAAACAGACAGCAGGCAACTCACACTGAAAACGAACAGACAGCAGACAACTCACACAGAAAACAAACAGACAGCAGGCAACTCACACAGAAAACAAACAGACAGCAGACAACTCACGCAGAAAACAAGCAGACAGCAGGCAACTCACGCAGAAAACAAACAGACAGCAGGCAACTCACACAGAAAACAAACAGACAGCAGGCAACTCAAACAGAAAACAGGCAACTCACACAGACAATAGTCAACTCAGATAAGTAAACCTAGAGAACTTTGTGTAAAAAACTACCAATCCTTTAACCAGCATAAATTTCTATTAAATACATCAAGACATCAACTAGACATCTAATTAATCTGTCAATTTTCCAGGTCTCAAAAACCTCCACATCAGTCCAGCCCAATCAGCTAGCCAATTGGCCGAAGCTGCTCTGGGTCACATAATGGAACCAGCTCCTAAAACGCCTAGCGACAAAAAAACACCAACACCACCCCCTACTGAAACTACAGCTCCTAAACCAACCACTGTCAAAACTAAGGATATTAGTCTACAACATTCGTATTCGTATGATGATAATGATCCACATGGTAAGAATAGAAAATTTAAATTTTATTGGTCATTGAACTTGGCTAATTTAGATTATTTTCCCAGGTCCTAGCAAGTGGATAAATTTTGCGACTGAAAGTGGTGGCATCAGACAATCGCCTGTGGCGATAGATCCTAAGGATTGTGCCAAAATTGCACCAGAACAGCCTTTGCTTTGGCAGCATTATTCTAGGCTTCCAGCAACATTGTCCATACAGAACGATGGCCACTATGGTAAACAATATCCTAACATTTTCCATATCCACATCACTTCATATTTTTTCAATTAATTTAGTTCGTCTCACTGGCGAATGGTTCGAATCGATGCGCCCAACTCTAGTCGGAGGTCCTTTGGGAGCCACCAACAACTACGTTTTCGAGCACCTGACCTTCCATTGGGGTTCCACTAATCAGCGAGGTTCTGAACACTCTGTAGGAGGCACCCAGTACCCCATGGAAGTACATGTTTTGCATTACAAACAAGATTATGGGTCCTTTGAGAAGGCTCTGAGGTACTCGGATGGATTGGTCATTGTTGGATACTTGTATGAAATGAAGGTAAGGGATAAAGGACTCTTTTAGGTAATCCAAAGTAATCATGAGTTTTTCAATTTCCAGGATAATGTAGAGTCTGGCCTTTCCTTAATCGTGGATAAGTTCCAGGCAATAGAGACGCCAGGTCCAGAAGTACGAGTGCCTCCGATGCCTTTGACGACTTTGCTTCCAACTTTCACAGATAACTATGTGACTTATCCAGGATCTTTAACAGTACCCCCATGTAGTGAATCTGTGACGTGGATTTTGGATTTGGATCCTTTGCCTATCACTGCTCAACAGGTAGGATAAATGATTGATGATCATTGTCAAATTATTTAACCAGCTTTGGGTCATACTAACTGACGAGCTTTCTGCCAAAAAAAATGCTAAACAGCTTTCTGACAACGCAACTAGATTACTGGCAAGCAAGATTCCTGACAAACCAGATTCCTGATAAACCAGATTCCTGACAAACCAGATTCCAGACAAACTAGATTAATGATAAACAAACCTTGGCTGGTTTACCAAATTTAACTAGCTTCCTTTCAATCGAAAATTGTCGTTCCTCAATTTCTAGTTGAAACAGCAAAAAAACCTAGCAGAGTTTAATGAAGAAAATTGCCCATATTGGCAGTAGGCAGTTTACTGACACTTAAAACTTTTTTGCTAACTATTTTCTGCAAATTTGAACAGCTTTCTACTTATTTAACCAATTCCCTATCAACCAACTTTTGTCATTTAACTAGGTTTCCTATAATTTAGCCAATAATTTGTCAGCCAAATTATCCATTCTTGCTTGGATCGATTTTTTTTTATTTATTTATATATAATTTTCATATCTCAGTCAGACAGGGGTATCTGGTATGAGAAATTATGAAATAATGTTATTATATATATATATATATATATATATATATATATATATACATATTATTTGTCTACTTCATTATACAAAAATATAATATGTATTATAATTGAAATATCTATTCAATCATCAATTTTTTATAGTATTTCTTTATTTTTCTTTTAAATTTGTCGTCATCATTGGTCATCTTAATATCGAAATTTTAATATTTTTTTACCCTTTTTCAGTTAAATTGCTTCAGACGTCTCGCTGGCCACCGAAGATCCATCAGCGATAATTTTAGGCCTATTCAGGGCCTAAATGGGCGCAGAATCAAGTTCGTACCGCCAAAAAGTGGTGTCACTTTCAATAAAATTTGAATCAAGAGAACAAAAAATCTGATGAAAATCCATGGAACATTAGAGCGAAATAGTTGATCAGTATTTTACCGTGAACGTTATAATAAATGTACAAGTTTTTTGGGTGGAAATATGTTTTATGATGTTTTTTTGGATACCAATATTTTTTTAATACCAGTTTAGAAATAAATGGCAAATGTTTGTAATTAAATTGTTGTAAGTTGATAGTAGTTATCATTAGAGATAATTTTGAAATGAACTAGTTGTAAGTCGCATTTTGCCTTAAGGCAAGTTTCATTAACTTCTCGAAATGTGTAAATGATAGACATAATCCATAAGAAATCAACATTATAATGCGATAAACTAATGCAAATTATTCTTTAATATATTTAAGAAAATTCAAAATATTAAAATTGTCGATTGTTAACAAATAAAACTGGCTATAAAAGATTTTATCCACTCCTGCACTTCATGAGTTTTATACTAGTGATAAAAGTTGCATTTTCGATGAGCTCTACAGAACGCACCGTTTGTGCTACGATCTTGATATTTGACAATGTTGTCTTATAATATGTTTATTGTGAAGCAAAATACTAAAATTGACAATTTGCATCAAATAAAAATAGTAATAAAAGATTTTGTACAATTCTGCAGTTAATAGTTTTCGTACTAGAGATAAAAGTTGTATTTTCAACGAGCTCTACAGGACGCACCGTTTGTACTACAATCTTGTAAATTAATAATGTTGTCTATTAATACGTATATTCTGAAACCAAATACTAAAATTTACAATTTTTATCAAATAAAAATAGTAATAAAAGATTTTGTACAATTCTGCAGTTAATAGTTCTCGTACTAGTAATAGAAGTTGTATTTTCAACTAACTCTACAGGACGCACCGTTTGCACTACGATCTAGAAATGTAGTAATGTTGTCTCAATATATGTTTAATGTAAATTAAAATACTAAAATTGACAATTTGTATCAAATAAAACCAGTTATAAAAGATTTTATCGACTCCTGCACTTCATGAGTTTCATACTAGTGATAGAAGTTGCATTTTCAACGAGCTCTACAGAACGCACCGTTTGTACTACGATGTTGAAATTTAACAATGCTGCCTTATTATATGTTTATTAGAATACAAAATACTAAAATTGACAATTTGTATCAAATAATAATAGTTATAAAAGATTTTGTACAATTCTGTAGTTAATAGTTTTCGTACTAGTGATAGAAGTTGCATTTTCAGCGAGCTCTGCAGAACGCACCGTTTGTACTACGATTTTGAAATTTACCAATGTTGTTCTTCAATATGATTATTAAAACACCAGATACTGAAAATATTGTTCTCAAATTGATAAAACAGAAAAAAATCATCAGAAGTGTTGGCTGAATGTTTTTTTAACTAGATAAGCTGCAGTAATTTTTTTACAATACATTGCTCTTCAACAAATCTATTCTTATATATCATTCAAATTAAAATTTTGATTTCTTATTGATCAAGTTGACTATTTACACATATCGAAAAGTTCATGCTACTTGCCTAAAGGCAAATTTTTGTTTCCTTGCTATGGGATAAATGCTACTTATGAAAAATATTTCGTAGTTAATATTAAAAAAGTTTCTCGACTGATGATCTAATATTTTAATGACCCATCTTTCCAAAGCCAACTTGTAATACGACTACAATTGTACTTGTTCGACCTCATATGTACTCGATTACTACAAATTGAGTATGTTACCTGTTCCCTGCCAAATTAACAATTTCCTTATGAATATCCAATTGTCTAAAGATTTACTGATTTCTCTGCTTGTATATAAAACAATGCTCATATTTGAATAAAATCATAATTAGAATTGTGTCACAAAATTATTTAAACCAGCATGACTGCATACTACAACTGCATCTGTTAATGCACGACTACAAATGTACTGCATAACTGCAACTGTACCTGCACGACTACAACTGTACCAGCACGACCACAAATGTACTAGCACGACTACAACTGTACTTGCTCGACTGCAACTGTTGAAGCACGACTACAACTGCAATAACACGACTACAAATGCAATTGTACGACTACAACTGTAATTGCACGACTGCAAATGTACTAGCATGGCTACAAATGTACTTTCACGACTACAAATTTAGTAGAAGGACTACAAATGTAGTAAAAGGACTACAAATGTACTTGCTCGACTACAACTGTAATTGCATGACTACAACTGTACTTGCTCGACTACATCTATAGTTGAACGACTGTATCCATTATTTTGTAATCACAAATATAATTTGTTATTTATTGTTTTTATTAGAGCACTACGTGCTATTTGAAGGTTATCAAAGTTCTCCCGGCTTGCTTTGCTTGCTGTTTAGATTCTGGAATCACGTTTTATGTAACAATATATTAATAAAGATAAGTTAGAAGTTAAGAAGTAGAGCAGTCAGAAGTCAGGAAGTCAAGTCAGGCTTACTGTTTAGATACTTAAAAGTAGTCTCTGATTATCGATAACCAAAAGGTTATCAAACAAATTATTTGATTGTAAAAATAATAAACAATAAAAATATCAAGATCAACCAAGAACCAGTGTTTTTATCATATCAACCGTTCAGCTATAGCTACCAATCAACCAACCAACCTCTGATAATCACAGGAGTCATCCAAACAACCACACAATTACAGTTCATCATATTTGCCCAAATGCATTGTACTCATACGACTAGAACTGTACTTGTACAAATTAAATTTGTAATTGCTCGATTACAACAATAGTTGACTGCATCTGTGATTGTAGATTAGTTCTGTACAATCATACTATTATATATTGAGAATTTCTTACCTATACATTTAGATTCTAATTGGATTCTATTTGTTAGAACCAATTCATGTAATTTGTAGGTTAGGGTGAATATTTTGTAAGATTGATATAAAATTTGGTTGTAATCGTGAAAACACAGAATATAATATTACATCCATATACATGTATATATGCATGTAACATATACGCATGTATATGCATTTATTTAAAAATAATTAAAATCATACCCTTTCTTCAAACCTCCATGACAGGCTACAGCAACGTTCATTTGCAAAGAGTAATCTCTCCAAAAGTCAAAAGATTTAAACAAAAAAACTCATCTATACCTTTCCTCCAGTATTTCAGCTTTATTCCTGCACCATTTCAGCTAACGATGACCTTAAATTCACAATTAAAAGCACTTTTTAGCCATTTTACAACATTTTCGAGCAACTGATTTATTCGTAATGGACGACGCGAACTGTCGTATGAATTTCGAGCACGCGGTTTGGTGTTACCATATGCAAGAAAACGGAATCCGTTAGTATGACGTTATAAAACCGTTAATTATAAACATATCAGTTCAAATTTTCAAATTTGAATAAGTAAACGTAAAATGTAAAATGTATAAATATATAAATGTATAAATGTATAAATGTATAAATGTATAAATGTATAAATGTATAAATGTATA
>NW_020539727.1:20625805-20774468 GCF_003426905.1 Ctenocephalides felis
AACTCACACAGAAAACAGACAGCAGGCAACTCACACAGAAAACAAACAGACAGCAGGCACTCACACTGAAAACACATAGACAGCAGGCAACTCACGCAGAGAACAAACAGACAGCAGGCAACTCACACTGAAAACACATAGACAGCAGGCAACTCACACAGAAAAACAAACAGACAGCAGGCAACTCACATAGAAAAAAACAGACAGCAGGCAACTCAAACAGAAAACAGGCAACTCACACAGACAATAGTCAACTCAGATAACTAAACCTAGAGAACTTTGTGTTAAAACTAACCAATCCTCTAACCAGTATAAATTTCTATTAAATACATCAAGACATCAACTAGACATCTATTAATCTGTCAATTTTCCAGGTCTCAAAAACCCTCCACATCAGTCCAGCCCAATCAGCTAGCCAATTGGCCGAACTGCTCTGGGTCACATAATGGAACCAGCTCCTAAAACGCCTAGCGACAAAAAAAACACCAACACCACCCCCTACTGAAACTACAGCTCCTAAACCAACCACTGTTAAACCAAGGATATAGTCTACAACATTCGTATTCGTATGATGATAATCATCCACATGGTGAGGATAAAACATTAGAAGGCTTCATTGGTTTTTGAACTCTGCAGATAATTCAGTTTACATTTCTAGGGCCTAGCAAATGGATAAATTTTGCGACTGAAAGTGGTGGCATCAGACAATCGCCTGTGGCGATAGATCCTAAGGATTGTGCCAAAATTGCACCAGAACAGCCTTTGCTTTGGCAGCATTATTCTAGGCTTCCAGCAACATTGTCCATACAGAACGATGGCCACTATGGTAAACAATATCCTAACATTTTCCATATCCACATCACTTCATATTTTTCAATTAATTTAGTTCGTCTCACTGGCGAATGGTTCGAATCGATGCGCCCAACTCTAGTCGGAGGTCCTTTGGGAGCCACCAACAACTACGTTTTCGAGCACCTGACCTTCCATTGGGGTTCCACTAATCAGCGAGGTTCTGAACACTCTGTAGGAGGCACCCAGTACCCCATGGAAGTACATGTTTTGCATTACAAACAAGATTATGGGTCCTTTGAGAAGGCTCTGAGGTACTCGGATGGATTGGTCATTGTTGGATACTTGTATGAAATGAAGGTAAGGGATAAAGGACTCTTTTAGGTAATCCAAAGTAATCATGAGTTTTTCAATTTCCAGGATAATGTAGAGTCTGGCCTTTCCTTAATCGTGGATAAGTTCCAGGCAATAGAGACGCCAGGCCAGAGGTACGAGTGCCTCCAATGCCTTTAACAACTTTGCTTCCAACTTTTACAGATAACTATGTGACTTATCCAGGATCTTTAACAGTACCCCCATGTAGTGAATCTGTGACGTGGATTTTGGATTTGGATCCTTTGCCTATCACTGCTCAACAGGTAGGATAAATGATTGATGATCATTGTCAAATTATTTAACCAGCTTTGGGTCATACTAACTGACGAGCTTTCTGCCAAAAAAAATGCTAAACAGCTTTCTGACAACGCAACTAGATTACTGGCAAGCAAGATTACTGGCAAGCAAGATTCCTGACAAACCAGATTCCTGATAAACCAGATTCCTGACAAACCAGATTCCAGACAAACTAGATTAATGATAAACAAACCTTGGCTGGTTTACCAAATTTAACTAGCTTCCTTTCAATCGAAAACGAAAATTGTCGTTCCTCAATTTCTAGTTGAAACAGCAAAAAAACCTAGCAGAGTTTAATGAAGAAAATTGCCCATATTGGCAGCAGTAGGCAGTTTACTGACACTTAAAACTTTTTGCTAACTATTTTCTGCAAATTTGAACAGCTTTCTACTTATTTAACCAATTCCCTATCAACCAACTTTTGTCATTTAACTAGGTTTCTATAATTTAGCCAATAATTTGTCAGCCAAATTATCCATTCTTGCTTGGATCGATTTTTTTTTTTATTTATTTATATATAATTTTCATATCTCAGTCAGACAGGGGTATCTGGTATGAGAAATTATGAAATAATGTTATTATATATATATATATTATAATATATATATATATATACATATATTTGTCTACTTCATTATACAAAAATATAATATGTATTATAATTGAAATATCTATTCAATCATCAATTTTTTATAGTATTTCTTTATTTTTCTTTTAAATTTGTCGTCATCATTGGTCATCTTAATATCGAAATTTTAATATTTTTTTACCCTTTTCATGTAAATTGCTTCAGACGTCTCGCTGGCCACCACCGAAGATCCATCAGCGATAATTTTAGGCTATTCAGGGCCTAAATGGGCGCAGAATCAAGTTCGTACCGCCAAAAGTGGTGTCACTTTCAATAAAATTTGAATCAAGAGAACAAAAAATCTGATGAAAATCCATGGAACATTAGAGCGAAATAGTTGATCAGTATTTTACCGTGAACGTTATAATAAATGTACAAGTTTTTTGGGTGGAAATATGTTTTATGATGTTTTTTTGGATACCAATATTTTTTTAATACCAGTTTAGAAATAAATGGCAAATGTTTGTAATTAAATTGTTGTAAGTTGATAGTAGTTATCATTAGAGATAATTTTGAAATGAACTAGTTGTTGTAAGTCGCATTTTGCCTTAAGGCAAGTTTCATTAACTTCTCGAAATGTGTAAATGATAGACATAATCCATAAGAAATCAACATATAATGCGAAAATAATGCAAATTATTCTTTAAATATTTAAGAAAATTCAAAATATTAAAATTGTCGATTGTTAACAAAATAAAACTGGCTATAAAAGATTTTATCCACTCCTGCACTTCATGAGTTTTATACTAGTGATAAAAGTTGCATTTTCGATGAGCTCTACAGAACGCACCGTTTGTGCTACGATCTTGATATTTGACAATGTTGTTATAATATGTTATTGTGTGAAGCAAAAAATACTAAAATTGACAATTTGCATCAATAAAAATAGTAATAAAAGATTTTGTACAATTCTGCAGTTAATAGTTTTCGTACTAGAGATAAAAGTTGTATTTTCAACGAGCTCTACAGGACGCACCGTTTGTACTACAATCTTGTAAATTAATAATGTTGTCTATTAATACGTATATCTGAAACCAAATACTAAAATTACAATTTTTATCAAATAAAAATAGTAATAAAAGATTTTGTACAATTCTGCAGTTAATAGTTCTCGTACTAGTAATAGAAGTTGTATTTTCAACTAACTCTACAGGACGCACCGTTTGCACTACGATCTAGAAATGTAGTAATGTTGTCTCAATATATGTTTAATGTAAATTAAATACTAAAATTGACAATTTGTATCAAATAAAACCAGTTATAAAAGATTTTATCGACTCCTGCACTTCATGAGTTCATACTAGTGATAGAAAGTTGCATTTTCAACGAGCTCTACAGAACGCACCGTTTGTACTACGATGTTGAAATTTAACAATGCTGCCTTATTATATGTTATTAGAATAAAAAATACTAAAATTGACATTTGTATCAAATAATAATAGTTATAAAAGATTTTGTACAATTCTGTAGTTAATAGTTTTCGTACTAGTGATAGAAGTTGCATTTTCAGCGAGCTCTGCAGAACGCACCGTTTGTACTACGATTTTGAAATTTACCAATGTTGTTCTTCAATATGATTATTAAAAACACAGATACTGAAAATATTGTTCTCAAATTGATAAAACAGAAAAAAATCATCAGAAGTGTTGGCTGAATGTTTTTTTTTAACTAGATAAGCTGCAGTAATTTTTTTACAATACATTGCTCTTCAACAAATCTATATCTTATATATCATTCAAATTAAAATTTTGATTTCTTATTGATCAAGTTGACTATTTACACATATCGAAAAGTTCATGCTACTTGCCTAAAGGCAAATTTTTGTTTCCTTGCTATGGGATAAATGCTACTTATGAAAAATATTCGTAGTTAATATTAAAAAAGTTTCTCGACTGATGATCTAATATTTTAATGACCCATCTTTCCAAAGCCAACTTGTAATACGACTACAATTGTACTTGTTCGACCTCATATGTACTCGATTACTACAAATTGAGTATGTTACCTGTTCCCTGCCAAATTAACAATTTCCTTATGAATATCCAATTGTCTAAGATTTACTGATTTCTCTGCTTGTATATAAAACAATGCTCATATTTGAATAAAATCATAATTAGAATTGTGTCACAAAATTATTTAAACCAGCATGACTGCATACTACAACTGCATCTGTTAATGCATAAACTGCACTGTACCTGCCACGACTACAACTGTACCAGCACGACCACAAATGTACTAGCACGACTACAACTGTACTTGCTCGACTGCAACTGTTGAAGCACGACTACAACTGCAATAACACGACTACAAATGCAATTGTACGACTACAACTGTAATTGCACGACTGCAAATGTACTAGCATGGCTACAAATGTACTTTCACGACTACAAATTTAGTAGAAGGACTACAAATGTAGTAAAAGGACTACAAATGTACTTGCTCGACTACAACTGTAATTGCACGACTACAACTGTACTAGCACGACTACAATTGTAATTGCATGACTACAACTGTACTTGCTCGACTACATCTATAGTTGAACGACTGTATCCATTATTTTGTAATCACAAAATAATTTGTTATTTATTGTTTTTATTAGAGCACTACGTGCTATTTGAAGTTATCAAAGTTCTCCCGGCCTTGCTGTTAGATTCTGGAATCACGTTTTATGTACAATTATTTAGTATATAAAAAGAAGTTAAGATTTAGTTAGACAGTCAGAAGTCAGGAGTCAAGTCAGGCTTACTGTTTAGATACTTAAAAGTAGTCTCTGATTATCGATAACCAAAAGGTTATCAAACAAATTATTTGATTGTAAAAATAATAAACAATAAAAAATATCAAGATCAACCAGAACAGAACCAGTGTTTTTATCATATCAACCGTTCAGCTATAGCTACCAATCAACCAACCAACCTCTGATAATCACAGGAGTCATCCAAACAACCACACAATTACAGTTCATCATATTTGCCCAAATGCATTGTACTCATACGACTAGAACTGTACTTGTACAAATTAAATTTGTAATTGCTCGATTACAACAATAGTTGACTGCATCTGTGATTGTAGATTAGTTCTGTACAATCATACTATTATATATTGAGAATTTCTTACCTATACATTTAGATTCTAATTGGATTCTATTTGTTAGAACCAATTCATGTAATTTGTAGGTTAGGGTGAATATTTTGTAAGATTGATATAAAATTTGGTTGTAATCGTGAAAACACAGAATATAATATTACATCCATATACATGTATATATGCATGTAACATATACGCATGTATATGCATTTATTTAAAAATAATTAAAATCATACCCTTTCTTCAAACCTCCATGACAGGCTACAGCAACGTACATTTGCAAAGAGTAATCTCTCCAAAAAGTCAAAAGATTTAAACAAAAACTCATCTATACCTTTCCTCCAGTATTTCAGCTTTATTCCTGCACCATTTCAGCTAACGATGACCTCTTAAATTCACAATTAAAAGCACTTTTTAGCCATTTTACAACATTTTCGAGCAACTGATTTATTCGTAATGGACGACGCGAACTGTCGTATGAATTTTCGAGCACGCGGTTTGGTGTTACCATATGCAAGAAAACGGAATCCGTTAGTATGACGTTATAAAACCGTTAATTATAAACATATCAGTTCAAATTCAAATTTGAATAAGTAAACGTAAAATGTAAAATGTATAAATATATAAATGTATAAATGTATAAATGTATAAATGTATAAATGTATAAATGTATAAATGTATAAATGTATATAAATGTATAAAGTATAATGTATAAATGTATAAATGTATAAATGTATAAATGTATAAATGTATAAATGTATAAATGTATAAATGTATAAATGTATAAATGTATAAATGCATTAAATGATAAATGTATAAATGCATAATGTATAATGTATAAATGTATTATAAATGTATAAATGTATATAATGATAAATGTATAAATGTATAAATGTATAATGTATAAATGTAAATGTATAAATGTATAAATGTATAAATGTATAAATGTATAAATGTATAAACGTAAAATGTAAAATGTAAAATGTAAAAGAAACTGATACACTTAAAACATTTTGTGTCTAATTAAATATATTCAATAATTCTAGAACATTATAGGACAACTTAGAACATTTTCCGATGATATTCTATATGTTCTAGATTTATCTAAATGTTCTAAATAGTGCTGTAAAGTTCTTAATAAAATCACAAAAATGTTCTAGATTTATTAAATATATTTAAATACTCGAAAAATGTTCTCAATGTTCTAGATCATCCATAAACATTGTAATCTGAAAATATTGAAGTTGATTCAAAAATGTTCTAGATTGTCTAAAAATGTTCTAGGTGGTTCAAAAATTTTCTAAGTAATTCAAAAATGTTCTAGGTGATCTAAAAATGTTCTGAATGGTCAAAAAAAAAATTGTAGGTCCTCAATGGTCAAGAAAGTGTTCTAGATATTATTATAATGTTCTTGAATTTTTGAAATAATATCACAAAAATGTTCTAGATTTATTGAATATATTTAAATACTCAAAAATATTCTCAATGTTCTAGATCATCCATAAATATTGTAAATGATCTGAAAATATTGAAGTTATCAAAAAAGTTCTAGATTGTCTAAAAATGTTCTAGGTGGTTCAAAAATTTTCTAAGTAGGTAATTCAAAAATGTTCTAGTTGATCCAAAAATGTTATAGGTGGTGCAAAAATGCTCTGAATGGTTAAAAAATGTTTTGTAGGTTCTCGATGATCAAAAAATATTCTAGATGGTGGTTCAAAAAATTTCTAAGTAATTCAAAAATGTTCTAGATGATCCAAAAATGTTCTAGGTGGTCCAAAAATGCTCTGAATGGTTAAAAAAATGTTTTGTAGGTTCTCGATCGTAAAATAATGTTCTAGATGGTGGTTCAAAAATTTTCTAAATAATTCAAAAATGGTCTAGGTGATCCAAAAATGTTCTAGCTGGTTCAAAAATGTTCTGAATGGTCAAAAAAAATTTGGAGGTTCTCGATGGTCAAAAAATGTTCTAGATTGTGGTTCAAAAATTTTCTAAGTAAATCAAAAATGTTCTTGTTGATACAAAAATGTTCTAGCTGGTTCAAAAATGTTCTGAATGGTCAAAAAAAATTTGGAGGTTCTCGATGGTCAAAAAATGTTCTAGATTGTGGTTCAAAAATTTTCTAAGTAAATCAAAAATGTTCTTGTTGATA
This sequence comes from Ctenocephalides felis, assembly GCF_003426905.1. Lineage (NCBI taxonomy): Eukaryota > Metazoa > Arthropoda > Insecta > Siphonaptera > Pulicidae > Ctenocephalides > Ctenocephalides felis. The sequence continues at coordinate 20,633,131 of NW_020539727.1, forward strand.
CAAAAATGTTCTAGCTGGTTCAAAAATGTTCTGAATGTTCAAAAAAAATTTGGAGGTTCTCGATGGTCAAAAAATGTTCTAGATGGTGGTTCAAAAATTTTCTAAGTAATTCAAAAATGTTCTAGGTGATCCAAAAATGTTCTAGCTGGTTCAAAAATGTTCTGAATGGTCAAAAAAAATTTGGAGGTTCTCGATGGTCAAAAAATGTTCTAGATTGTGGTTCAAAAATTTTCTAAGTAAATCAAAAATGTTCTCGATGATCAAAAAATGTTCTAGGTGGTTCAAAAATACTCTGAATGGTCAAAAAATTTTCTATGTAGGTTCTCGATGGTTAAAAAATGTTCTAGATGGTGAAAATGTTCTAGGTAATCCAAAAATGTTCTAGGTGGTCCAAAAATGCTTTGAATGGTTAAAAAAATGTTTTGTAGGTTCTCAATGGTCAAAAAATGTTCTTGATGGTGATTCAAAAATTTTCTAAGTATTTCAAAAATGTTCTAGGTGATCCAAAAATGTTCTAGGTGGTTCAAAAATGCTCTGAATGGTTAAAAAAATGTTTTGTAGGTTCTCGGTGGTCAAGAAATGTTCTAGATGGCCCAAAAGTGTTCTAGATATAATTGAAATGTTCTTGAATTTTTAAAAATATAATTCGATAATTTATAATAAATACGACAGCTATATACGATAGCTAAATACATAGCTAGATACGATAGAAAGAAAGGTTGTAATTAATTGAAAATATAATATTTTATTCAAACAAAAGCCTTATTATATATAATACATACAATTGTTTGTACATGTCAATACTATAAAAAATAATATTCTAAATACAATAACAATTATAACAAAAATACTGTACATAAACAACAAACAAAACAATCGTTTAAAAAAAAACGCGTTACAACAAATTAAAAAAAGTATTTGTTATATAAATTATTCTACGCGTTGACTTGAAAATCATTTTTGGTCCAATTTTATAAAATCATTGCCGTCCATATATCCGTTAAGATCCTGAAATAAAATTTAATTTATTAAAAATTTATTGGAATTTTAAATTATTATTTATTAATATTATTTAATAGGGTTTGTCGGTTTTCAAAAGCCGGTTTTTTGGCAAAAAATATGGAATTTGAAAACCGGTTTTTTAGTGAAAAAAGTCGGTTTTCACTGCATGAATGGAAAATGACAAATATAGCCAAATATAAAAGATAGATGAAAGCGTTTTGATTCTTGGAATCATATCGGTTCAATAGAATTTGATATCTTATCAGTCTGCAATGGTTCCCAGAAAGGTTTGTATATATTAAGATTTTTATACCAGTGTATATATTAATTTAAATCAGTGTGACTTCTTCTTGAAGAAGTAACTTCCTGTACTCAAACTTAAAAAAAAGAGTTTTAAACCCTAGAAGCCACAAATTAAAGAACAAAAAACTTAGAATTATTATATCAGGCTTTAAAAACAATTCAGCATAATTTGGTCGCAAATATGAGAGTATTTTCTATTTCAGGAAATTTTGTGAGTAAACAAAGGACACGTCTATGTAGAAATTCGATAGACGTTTTCAGTTTTTTGAAATCGTACTTTATTAAACAACAAAAAATAATTAGAATATTAAAATTAGTTAATTAAATACCCGAGTTTAGCTTAATTATTTTTAAAACTAAAATTGATATTAAAAAGTATGTATCAAAATGTATTTTATTTATTTATTTATTTATTTTAATTTAATGATTTTTTTATTTAAAAATGTATTATTTATATTTATTCGAAAACTTTCCTTTCACTACCATAAAAATATTTTCGTTCTTATGTGAAAATGATGAATACCAATAATTATTTTCAAATTTATTTAATCAAGATAAACTATATTTTTTAGTTCTACTAATTAAATTTAAAATAAATTTGTTTACTATTTATAAAATTAAACAATGAATAAATTCAGTCACATACTGCTCTAAATTACACAAAATTTGCGGATAAATTACAGGATAACCGAGAAAAAATTTATTTTCTATATAAAATTTGAAAACCGGTTAAAACCGTTTTTTTAGTAAAATTAAAATTTGAAAACCGGTTTTCTGAAATGTCGGTTTTTGTATAAACGCTATTATTTACCTGATTTGTTTTATTAAAAATGCATCATTTTTAATAAGGGATGTAGTAAACTGTTCTTCCATTTAGAGGTTGGGTCGGTCTGAAGTTTCCAGAAATTGGCCCATGTGGTCCTCTGACCTCACGAATCTTTGCCATCTGAGGAAAAAAAATAGATAAAGAAATATTATATTTATTCATTAATTTAAACATGACATGCAGCATTCATTACCTAAAAAATACATTTCGATATATTTCTAATTCATAAAAATTTCGAGATTTTGGACCCTAAATTATATAAACTAAAAACAATCCTGCAACTTATAATTGTAGATAATATAATGTGAAAAAAAATATATAGATATATAAATATATAGTAAAAGCTCTTCACTCGATTAAACTACTTGCCAATAGGGTAATATACACTTATACACGAATGTGATAATTGTCTTAGTTTGGTTTACCATAAAAGGTAATAATTGGCGGTTGATATTACGCTTGGAGTTACGCAAGGTACTATGTTAAGCCCCAAGGTTCTAAAGATAAATTTTATATTTATTCGAACTGTTGTAATATTTTATATAATTAATAAATTCAATAGAACTGAAGTAAAAGGTTTCAGAGAGCACTATAAAAATGCATTTTTCATTATTATTTGAATTGATTCTATAAGAAAATAATGCTACGAAATTTATAGCGCAAGAACGGCAACTTGCCTGTAGGCATATTTGAAACCACATATTGCATGTAATATATCAAAAAATAGAGCTCAAAGAGCTGAATACGAATCTGAGATCTAATATAGTTGTTTTTTTCATATAAGCAAAAGTCCGGCCGAGCTAGATAGTCCTTTATATAAAAAAAAGCAGCAACTTGCCAATAGCAACAATGCTAGGATTTTGCAGGGGATTTACTATAACAGAGAACCAAGAGCATAATGCAGAACTAATATCTATTTTTAATTATGTTTGTACTATAACAAAGCGAAATTGATCCTGATTTAATCGTCCATAACGAGTAGTTCATCAAGCACCCAAAACATTTTTAAGAATTATTACGCTTGGAGTTACGCAAGGTACTACAATAAGCCCCAAGGTTTGAAAAATAATTTTTATATTTATTCGATTTTTTGTAATATTTCATATAATTAATAAATTTAATAGAATTGAAATACCAGGTTTCAGAGAGCACCATACAAATGCATTTTTCATTATTATTTGAATTGATTTTATAACAAAATAAGGCAACTAAATTTATAGTGCTAAAACAGCAACTGCCTTTAGGCAAATCTGAAACCACATATTGCATGCGATATTCTAACATGTCAAAAAGCTGAATACGAATCTAATATCCATTTAAGTAGTTCCAGTATTAAATCTGTTTGTCTCATTTTTAACATAATTTTATTGAATGTCTGAAGACCTGGTGGTCTTTTTTACCTGTGATTTTGACATCTGCTGAGTTTGAGAAGCAATTATCCAAGTAACTGCTTCAGTACATGGTGGTGTAGTAAGAGATCCTGTATAAGTAGCATAATTATCTACAAATGGTCTGATCAAATCAGTCAAAGGAAAAGCTTGTACCCCGACAGCAGGGCCAGATCCTGAACCGACTTCACTGAATTTAGAAATAATCTTGGCCAAACCTGCATTGTCCTTGTCCTCCTTCTAAAAAACAAGAGAACAACATAATAGAGTGGTGTATGGCATCGTGCCTTAAGGCAAATTGCTCGAACTCCCGTATCGTAATGAAATATTCGAAAAATTTTAAACGTTCTCAAACATATTATTATACAAATAGTGTAACTTTCATTATTTTTGCTATCTTGTTATATCTGAGCAAATCAAATGTAAATCATAAATCGATTTACCTCCACAACATTAACAATCGTCATTTCAATTCGAATTCAATTTCAAAAAAATAGTCGCAAAAATTACGCAAAATTGAAAAAGTGCTCCCGTATAGTCACAGTCTAAACGCATTTGCAAATAATTCTGTGCGACATTTTCACCTATACTGTGCTTATCTTGGCGGCATTTTCACATTTTTCAATAGTTCTCACAAAATTAGAAAAGTGTCCAGTACATAGACAGTCTAAACGCACTTGGGTAAACATTTGTACCAGAGTGGCGCTTAGACTGTGCTTAGCCTGGGTAATTTTTTGAATTTTTTATCCAAAATTACAAAAATATTTTATGGAAAATAAAAAAATGTAATAATTTTTAACTTCCCGTAGGGTAAGTTATAGTAATCGCAAAAAAATCGAAAATGAAAATTTTATATATCTTTACGTTTCAAAGGTTTCTGAATACTTTGGCATATCTTAGAAAAAATGGATGTATGTGTGTATGTGTGTGTGTGTGTGTGCGGATACAAATTTTCGTCGACGATTTTGGGAACACAGATGAAGCGATTTGAATAATTCAAAAAACATTAAATTGCTGTTGATAAGGAGACGTGCTGATTAGTTTTTGGCGAAGGCAGGTCTAGCCGTTTCGAAGATATGGGGCAAGAAGTGCCAAAAACGGTTACTCAGTTTTTAAAAGAACAGAGCTTTTGATTTAAATAATTCAAAAAACATTATACTTGTATTAACAAGATGAAGAACTGATGAAGAATTTTCATGAAGGCAGGTCTAGCGGTTTCGGAGATCTAATTTAAAAACTAAAAAAATGCCATTTGGCGGTCAAAAATGATCATTAGACATATGCACATAAAATTATCCGATATTTATAAATATTAATTTATTAGTATAAATTTTGTTTACATTCCTATGGGTTCCGTACCAATGTTTATCCGTTAGACGGCGACGCGGCGCTTACGCGCTTTGACATTTCGTCTCTATGCAGTTAAAGCTGTACGATTACTTTGAAAAAATGTTCAGAATTTCCAAAATATTTCAAAATAAATTTTGCTTTAAAAAGTCTTTTTTTTCAAAAAAAAGTAATTTTTTGTCAATTTATATAATAGTTTTTTAAAAATCTAATTTTTCAGAGTTATTTTTTTTCATAAATGTTAATCTTTAAAAAAAAAAATAATTTTTGGTACGGGAAGTTCCAGCAATTTGCCTTAAGGCACGATGCCACGCGCCCCACTAGTTGTAATTTTGGATTAAAAATTGAAAAAAAAATGACCCAGGCTAAGCACAGTCTAAGCGCCACTCTGGTACAAATGGTTTACCCAAGTGCGTTTAGACTGTTTATGTACTGGTCCGCTTTTCCAATTTTGTGTGAAAACTATTGAAAAATGTGAAAATGCCGCCAAGCTAAGCACAGCATAAGTGAAAATGTCGCACAGAATTTTTTGCAAATGCGTTTAGACTGTGACTATACGGGAGCACTTTTTCAATTTTGTGTAAATTGGGCAACTATTTTTTTTTTGAAATTGAATTCGAAATGAAATGACGATAGCTAATGAATGTTCTGGAGATAAATTGATTTTTGATTTACATTTAGCAAAATATATTTGATAATGTAATAATATATTTGAAAATGTTTAAAAAATCTCGAATATTTCATTACGGCACGGGAAGTTCCACCAATTTGCCTTAAGGCACGATGCCATACACCACTAGTTACTTACAGAATCGAACATGAAAGCAACTACAGCAACTCCATCGGTGTGCTTCAAAGCTTCACCCATGGATCCATATTCGGATTTCCAGTGCACCAAATGGCATTCCATCGGATATTGAACACCGTTCACAACGTGTTCGGATCCATGTTGGTCATCACCGCCCCAATGAAAGTGCAATTGCTCGAAAGTGTATTCACCAACCAGAGGGCCATGGGAAATTGTTGGCCTTCGTCCTCCAAAGTAGGTCGCCGAAAGTTGCACTGGGAAAAGATATTAGATTATAAATGATCGATAAATATTCTCAACTAACTAACCAGCTTTCTGCCAAAATAACTTAACCAGCTTTCTGACAAAAAAAACTGCTAAACAGCTTTCTGACAACTCAACCAGATTACTGACAAACTAGATAGTGCTGTAAACGGAGTGGAAAAAAGGGTATAACCTCTGAATTTTTTTTTACTGTACTCCAATTTGCATGAAATTTTGGTATTAGGTTCATCTTATCCTCAAGTTCAAAAGTGAAAACAATTCAGGTTGCGACCCCTTAATGAATAAGGGACTATTGAGCCGTTTTATCGCTAGAAAACGTTTTTAATATTAAAGGATACAATTTAAAAATATTTTTAATACATTTACTTTGCAAATCATTTTCAACCCCGTGAAACCACTAAAACCCTTCAAACAACCTCTAAATTGAAAAAAAACACTTAAAAATAAATTTCGGTATGATATAATAAGAATTACGTATAAAGTAAATAATATTTTATGTATTCTATCTTGATTATCAAATTTTTAACAATTTTTAGATCCTTAAAAATAACCCCTTGATGAAAAATTGTTTGAAAAAATTATTTGAAATTGAAAGAAAATTAAGAAATTCAAAATGATATGAATGTTATTTCAATTTCTCAAAAATAATTAATAGTTTTGGGCACCAAACACTGCTTACTTATACATTGCTCGAAATTTGGACACAATTCGACAATAATGCGATTAGTTTTCGGGTCATAACTTCCTTTAATTTCGACTCCATCACAATTTGCAATATACCATTTGAAAGGTTAATAAAAGGGCTTCATTTTTTTCATCATAATTTTTTTCGTAACTCCTCTGATTTTGAAAAGGCGAACGGTTAAAGGGTTCGAGAGAGACTCTGATTGCGCGGCCGCGCACTCTTTAAACAATCATAACTCTGTCAATTTTTGTGTGAAAGGAAAATAATTAAAAACAATAATAAGCCAAAAAGATCCCTTTGATTTCTATCTGTATGCTTTTATTTCTATCTATTTATCTTTCTATTTTATATATTTTTCAATTTCTATTCTATCTATTTCTATCTATTTATATTTTATTCTTTTTGAGATATAATGATAATAAGTTCCATTTTAAAAAAAATCAGGAAAAAAAGTTTTTATAAAATCGAGAGTTTTCTGAAAATAGTTTGCACTAAAGTAGTGAATCTGCTAGTATCCATCAAGATGTCTATAATAAAGTGAATTCTAAATGGAATGTGAATTACTTTGATTCTGGTGGAAATGGCGCTCATTAAACCATATGATTTAAAAGAAAAAAACATTGTATATGCTTCTTATTTGCATGATAGCTCACTCATTTTTCACGCAAAAAACTTGTAACAGCACTCAATTTAAAGCTTATGTTGAGCACTATAAAACCCAATTTCACTGAAATGTATAAAATGTAAAACCTCGCCACTAGATGGCTTTAAATACAGCAATTAAATCTTGAATGAAATAAAAAACGACTTTGCTCTTTCAAACCTCGCTTAATATTATTCCCAGGACGCTTTATAAAACACCGATTTAATAAACGACATTATTTTGTTCATTCACATGATTTTCGTTAAAATGTATATTTTAGGAGATATTTGCAAAAAAACGAAAAAAAAACGACAAAAATATATGAAATTTTAGTGGCCAGTAACTTGAAAAGTATTAGTTTTTTTTGAAAAACTTTAAAAGACATTTTTTCTTATAATTAGTTCTTCTATCGATTACCAACGTTATTTTGAAAAAATGTAATTACACAATTGAGAATGGGTGTCATTCCTCCGGAACCCGAATTGTTTTCACTTTTGAACTTGAGGGTATGATGAACCTAATTCCCAAAATTTTATACAAATTGGAGCACAGTAAAAAAAAATCAGTTTACTGCACTACAAATGATTATTACCTGAATGTCCGTTGTTAACTAATTCCATGGCACTTGGTAATCTGCTAAAATCGTTCCATTGTAAAGTTTTCCAAACACTGGCGACAACCAAGTCTTTCTTTTCAATTGCAATTGGTGATTGTCTGATGCCTCCGCATTCTGGAGCAAAGTTCTTCCACTGGCTTGGACCTAAAATAGAAATTGTAGTAATAATTTATATGATAAATTATTAAGTTCCCGAAGGAGAAGTTTATGTTTTCATCAAAAACTCCGATTGGCTAATTTTATGTTTTCTCGACGTTTCAAGCCATTCTGAATCGAATGAGACCAAATTTAAGCAAAAAGTATTTGTGTGTGTATGTGTTTGTGACCAGATTTTTTGCCGTAAATCGACGTTTTCTCAAAAACGGCTGGACCTATTTCAAAAATTTAACTCGATGTATTTCGATGAGGACTATTGTTTGTCAGTTTTGTGCGACGATCGGCCAAGCCGTTTCTTTATAAATCGCAGAAAAGTGAAAAATTTTTCGTCTATGTTTTAGCCCGCAATTCTGAATCGATTTTGAAAATTCAAAAACCGTTCGATAGATATTGGTTGGGAATCGTGCTGATTAGTTTTTGGTAAAGTTCGGCCGGGCTGTTTTCTTGTAATAAAGTGTCTTGTAATAAATGTTTTTGTCGATTTTTATTATTATTTTTTTGATACCATAGTCTTCTAGATCTTACTAAAATATTACGGCCCTACGACAACTCGCTTTAAAAATTCATCAAAGTTTGCAAAAATTAGTATGGTCTTTTTGGCATTTGTCAAAAGTAGAACTATCATCGACGTTTGCTCAAAAACGCCTGAACCGATTTCAGAAATTTAAAAGCCATTTGATGTATCTCGATGAGAATTATCGTTTCTCAGTTTTGTGCGACGATCGGCCGAACCGTTTCTTTAAAATTTTGGATAAAAGTGTTGAACTTTTCGTCTACATTTAACCTCAAACTACCGAATCGATTTTGAAAAATCAAAAACTGTTCGAGAGATATTAATTAACTTTCCGTAGAGTAGTTATAGTAATGGCCAAAAATCGAGAATGAAAATTTTTGCATTTCTCCACGTTTTGAAGGTTTCTGAACATATTGGCATACCTCAGAAAAAATGGATGTGTGTGTGTGTATGTATGCGTGGATACAATTTTTCGTCCACGTTTTCGGGCGCACGGATCAACCGATTTGAATGGTTTAAAAAACATTCGATCCCTATTGATAGGGAGATGTGTTGATTAGTTTTTGACAAAGGCAGGTCCAGCCGTTACGGAGATACGGAGCAAAGAGTGCAGAGAATACAAATCGAGTTTTTGAGAGAACGGTGTATAGGATTTGAATGATCTAAAAAAAACATTCAATTTGTAATGATTGGGAGAAGAGGTGATTAGTTTTTGGCAAAGGCAGGTTCAGCGGTTTTGGAGATACAGAGCTAAATGTGCAAAAATGGCAGTTTTTGAGTAAACTAAGCGTCCGATTTGAATGATCTAAAAAACTTTGTGCTTGTATTGATAAAACAATTGCTTTTGAAGATAATAAGATGTTTTTTTTATTTTCCATAAAATATTTTTGTAATTTTGGATTAAGAATTCAAAAAATCACCCAGGCTAAACAAAGTCTAAGCTCCACTCTGGTATAAATGTTTACCCAAGTGCGTTTAGACTGTTTATCCAGGAGCATTTTTCCAATTTTGTGAAAAACTATTGAAAAATATGAAAATGCCGCCAAGTTAAGCACAGTATAAGTGAGAATGTCGCACAGAATTATTTGCAAATGCGTTTAGACTGTGACTATACGGAAGCACTTTTTCAATTTTGTGCAAATTAGACAACTATTTTTTTTTTGAAATTGAATTCGAAATGAAATGACGATTGTTAATGTTCTGGAGATAAATTGATTTATGATTTACATTTGATTTGCTCAGATATAACAAACAAGATAGCAAAAATAATGAAAGTTACAGTATTTGTAATAATATATTTGAAAACGTTTAAAATTTCTCGAATATTTCATTACGGTACCAGTGAAGTTCCAGCAATTTGCCTTAAGGCACGATGCTATACACCACTAGTTAAAATTAAAATTAGACGATTTACTTGGTATAACGATAGGGCACTTGAATGAACATAGAAAACTATTAAAGTCCTACGGCAACTGGTTCAATGATAAAAATTATTGATTTTTGAAAATTTGCCTTTAGAAAATACTCCGAGTTAACGTGTTCCTACATTTTCAATTATGTGTAATAAATCCACTTCGAATACTTTTAATCACTCATAAATTAATTTATTCATCATGGATTAAGTCGATTATTTACACAAATCGGGAAGTTCATGCAGGCAAAATACCAATACCAACTAGTTTTTAGAAGCACTTAGATTCTAAATAAAATAATTTAAATTAAAAACTAAAAATGAAAAAAATAATTTATACCCAATGGATGATTCTCATCATGCGAGTATTCTATTGTGGGTATTCCTGTAGCACTACAAGCATAACCATGTATATTCTCATTATCAGCACAACCATAATAATGACTTCTACCTGGTTTCCTCTTGCAATATTTGTTAAATTTGATAGTTTTACCATCCTTTACCATTTCAAATCCAGAACAACCCTCCAAATCACAAGCATCCAACATAGTCAACTGAGGGTTACCATCCAAAGCCTCTTTGAGTCTCGATAAACCTTCAGTGTTTTTTTTGGTTTTGCTTTTTTGAGGTTTTTTATCCAGCAGTTTTTTGGCTTCTTCCAAATCCTCCTTTTGAGCTTCTGTTTTATTTTTAACAGCACTCATTTCTATGCCATAGGGCACTTTGTTGTCCTCAGGAAGCTCCTTCATATCACTAAAACTTACTGAGACGCTCTTGGTAAGTGCTTTTTCTGTACCAGTCATTGCCGAGTCTTTTTTGATAGCAGTTGTATTGGCAGCAAACGTGTTTATTTTATTATTACCCTCACCTTGTTTGCTGCTGTTGGTGGCTAAACTTATACTACCAGGTGTAGCAACAACTTTGTCAGTTGGTGCAAATTTTTTGGACGTGTTGCAACTTTTTTGACTTGCAAAACTTGTGTCGTTGGTCAATTTGGGTGTGTCTAGATTTTTGTTGGTAGCCACATCGTTGGTAGTAATAGATTTTATGGTTTGTTGCAAATTTTTAATGGATTTATCGACTTTGTTGCATAAAACTTCAACACTACTCTTTTTTTCTAAACCATCATGGTTTGCAGAATCAGAAGTTGCTTTGGTAGCTGTGGACGTACCTGGTCTATTATTATCCTTCTTTTTACCATCAGAACCACCAACTAAATTACCATCGATTATCATATCAGTTGCATCAACACTTACAGTTTTGGTGACATAATATTTTTTAACACATTCATCACCGATGGCTTTGTCAACTTTTGTACAAGCCAGTTTTTGTTCTTGAATTCTACCGTCTTCTTTTGTGTATATGGCGATGTTTATAGGATTTTTGGGGTTGGGGTCATCGTTTTTGGCGTTGCACTGTTTTAAAAAATTCTCGTAACGTCTACAAGCTTCTTCGTACTTTTTGGTGACTTCTAAAAAATTTGCATCCAAATCTGAAGTTGAATCTGGGATGGTAGACTCGGTAACTTTTTTTGATGCATCAGAGTCAGCTTCAGGTTTGGATGGAGGTTCAGCACTTGTTTCAACTGGTGGTGGTAAATCTGCCACATTTTCTGGTACCTCATTTTTTGGTTTCTGTTTTTTCTTCCCTGTGTCAATTTCCACACACTCGTACCCAAACAACTCACCACTGTCAACCAGTTTTTTAAAATCCTCACAACAAACTTTACGTGTAGGTCTTTTATTCGAAGAACTTTTACCACCAACTGCTGCCTTTTTCTCAGACTTTTTCTTCCTAAGGGCCTCCTGCACCTGCTTTTGTATCAACCTCTGTTCCTTCTCAGGATCATTTATGAGCACAATTATAGTGTCATCAAAAGGTGACTTTTTGGCTAAATTTTCAGCACTAACCTGCACACTTTGGGTACGATGATCTTCACCACCAATTGTCCGAATATAGTCAGCCAACTCGTCGTACTTTATCACATCAATAGGTCCTTTCAGTTGGATTTTTTTAGGTTGAGAATGAGATTCTGGGAGTTCTCCGCCTCTTGCACGGGTTTTGAGGGCTGATTTTGGTGTTTTAGGTCCATCGTCGTTTGTAGTTTTAGCAACGTCTTCAGGACAAAGTTTGTCGAAACATTCTTGCAACTGTTCTTCAGTCAAGACATCAGTTTTTTCGCCACTTGTGGCTTTATCAGATTGTGGTACAGGTTTTATTGGTACCAGGGTGTAGGATATACTTGAGTCTTTACCACGACCAGTGTTTCTGATTAAAATTTTGTAAGGGCGGTGAAGATTTTCGTTACCATCTTGTATGTAACCATGTACTAAGGCGGATGCTATGTTTTTGTTTTGGGCGTCGCGCACCAAGGGCAAAGTTTCTATACAAACATTTTTTTTGGGATCACCAGATTTCTCTTCGTCTTGTTCAGGAGGTGAATATTTAGCAGCAGTTACTCCCCGATGTTTAACCATTTTAGCCAAAATTTTAGGCCTATCCTCATCATGTTCTACTGTCTGTTGCACATTAACACACACACTGCTCTCTGACGAGCCTTCAGAATCTTCACGATCGATTTGTTTGTAAAATATCAATTCAGTAGTGACTACTTTTGAAGCTGGTGCATCTTCATCATCACTATTAGACGTACTGGAATCATCGGAAGACTCTTCAAAATATTCACATTTGTCCAAAATTAGTTGCACTGATGTTTCTGTTTGGTTGCTGGTTGGTGCTGGTATTCCAGGATCGGAGTGGTATTTAAAAGAGTAGCACAGGTATTTTATGGGTATTATCATGTGGTCGCAGAGGTCGCATTCGAAACCAAAAATATCATTTTGGACTTTGGGGATTGGTATTTCAGTGGTTCCAACGACTCTAGTTATAGTTTCATCTGGTAAATCTTGGGTGAGCAACTCTGTTTTACCACTCGTTCTGTCCAAATAAGTACTGTCAGCAGTTTGCACAATTTCTGATTCATCAAGAGCAACTGTCAATTTGCATCTACCAAAATGTTGCAACTCGGTTTGGCCTCGAACTCTAGATAAACATTTAGCAAAACCAACATTTTCAGATGTCAACTCAAAACCCAATTGACTATCTCCATCAATGGAATTTGTTAAATCGACTTGGTATTCAAATGTGTGATCTTTTTCTTCGGAATTATTTTTTACATTGTTATTCATATGGATTTTTGAAAGTGCTGATTTTGGCTACATCACTACTATTTCTTGTGCTGATTTTGGGAAGCCTTCGGCTTCCAGACATAGTTTAAATTTACTAGAAATTTAGTAGAAAATTTTGACGTTGAGCTAAAATTTTTTGACGTTTGGAGGAAAATGTCAGTTTTGGGTAAAAAAAATTGTAACTAGTGGTGTATGGCATCGTGCCTTAAGGCAAATTACTGAAACGTAATGAAATATTCGAGAAATTTTGAACGTTTTTAAATATATTATTACAAATACTGTAACTTTAATTATTTTTGCTATCTCGTTATATCTGAGCAAATCAAATGTAAATCATAAATCAATTAATTTATCTCCAGAACATTAACAATCGTCATTTCATTTCAAATTTAATTTCAAAAAAAAAAAATAGTTGCCTAATTTATACAAAATTAAAAAGTGCTCCCGCACAGTCACAGTCTAAACGCATTTGCATATAATTCTGTGTGACATTTTCACTTAAACTGTGCTTAGCTTGGCGGCTTTTTCACATTTTTCAATAGTTTTCACGAAAGTGGAAAAGTGCTCCATTGCATAAACAGTCTAAACGCGCTTGGGTACACATTTGTACCAGAGTGGCGCTTAGACTATGCTTAGCCTCGGTAATTTTGTTTAACTTTCCGTATGGTAGTTATAGTAATGGGCCAAAAATCAAAAATAAAATTTTTTGCATTTCTCGACGTTTTGGAGGTTTCTGAACATTTTACTGGCATACCTCAGAAAAAATGGATGTGTGTGTGTTTTGTATGTCCGCATTTTTTCGTCCACGTTCTCGGGCGCACGGATCAACCGATTTGAATGGTTTAAAAAACATTAGATCCCTATTGATAGGGAGATGTGCTGATTAGATTTTGGCAAAGACAGGTCCAGCCGTTACGGAGATACGGAGCAAAGAGTGCAGAAAATAGGTATCGGATTTGAAATATCTGAAAAACATTCAATTTGTAATGATTGGTAGAAGAGGTGATTAGTTTTTGGCAAAGACAGGTCCCGCCATTTCGAAGATACAGAGCTAAATGTGCAAAAAATGTCAATTTTTGTGTGAACTAAGCGTCCGATTTGAATGATCTAAAAAACTTTCTTTAATAAAAAATTATTACATCTTTTTTATTTTCCATAAAATATTTTTTATAATTTTTTATTAAAAATTCAAAAAATTACCCAGGCTAGGCACAGTCTAAGCGCCACTCTCGTACAAATGTTCACCCAAGTGCGTTTAGACTGTTTATGTACTGGAGCACTTTTCCAATTTTGCGAAAACTATTGAAAAATAGTGGAAATGCCGCCAAGCTAAGCACAGTATAAGTGACAATGTCACACAGAATTATTTGCAAGTGCGTTTAGACTGTGACTATACGGAAGCACTTTTTCTATTTTGCGTAAATTGAAAAAGTTATAATTTAAAAAATCTTAAAAAATTGTTAAACAAAATATTTATTTCATCTAAATACCTAAAAATTTGTAAAAGAAATACTTATATTGTAAAAATACTTAATAATAATAATAATAATAATGATAATAATAATAATAATATTAATAATAATAATTATTATAACATAAATAATAATAATATTAATAAGACACTTAAGTTTGTTAAAATATCATAAAATAACCTAAAATTTGTTAAATAAAATAATTATATTGTAAAATTATTATAAAGCTTATAAAAATACTTATTAAATTTAAAAAAAATACTTGCAACAAACAAACTAATTATATTTAAAAATAATTAAAATTAACTAAATATAAATAAGTGTATAGTAAATAAATTAAATAATAAATAAAGTAATAAAATGGCTAATAGTTAATTAAATTATATTGAACCTGTAAAATATTGTCTTGAGCCTCATTATAATATTATCATACTGACGGCTTGTAAAATAAGTAAATAAATAAATAAATAAATTAGGCAACTATTTTTTTTTTAATTGAATTCGAATTGAAATGACGATTGTTAATGTTCTGGAGATAAATTGATTTAAGATTTACATTTGATTTGCTCAGATATAACAATAAGATAGCAAAAATGATGAAAGTTACAGTATTTGTAATAATATATTTATAAATTTCTCGAATATTCCATTACGGTACGAAAAGTTCCAGCAATTTGATTTATCATAAAATCAGATTTGCTTAAATTTTTGTTCTCGAACGGTTTCTCGAATTTGAAATAAGTAAATTTCTCTGTCTCGGGTGAGCCAATAATGTTTGGCCTATCGTCCTAGTTTTCTCGAAAACGGCTGAACCGATTTCAAAAATTCAAAAACCATTTGATGTAACATACTATGCTGTAATAATTCTTGCTTTAAAATAAATTTTCACTCACCATTATAAGAAGTGTCATCATAAGAAAAGTCACTACCGCCTCTTGTCTGTTTCCTGCTGCCTGATGATTTTGATTTGGTTTCGTTACCAGGTTGTCCTAGGACTGGTTGATTTCCAAACTAAATAAAAATATTATTAAAATATTAATAAAACTAAGCACTAAATAAAACAATTTAATAATAATATTAATTATTATTAAATTATTTAAATTTGAATTTTCTTACCCCAAATCTGTGTAAAGCCTTCTTCAAAAAATTTGAATTGTCAGACACAACCTAAAGAATAAATATTTAAATTAATATTATATAAATATATATATATATATATCATATATATATATTTATATATAAATATATATATATATATATATATATATATATATAATAAGTTAATATATAATTTATTAATTTTAATTCTGGTGTTAGTAAAAAAATATTTATACCGTTTCTTTAGGGCTGTTTACAATAGGCTGGTTACCACTTTTTTCATTGCTGACTAGTGCTGAAAAAATAAAAAATATAAAATATATATATATACAGTAAATTAATATTAAATTAACTAAAATAAAATTTAATACAAATAATGTAAATTAAAATATTTAAATAACTAAAAAAAATAATTAAAATAAAAATGAAGCTCGTTAAAACAAAAAAAATAATACGAATAATATAAATTAAAGTATTTAAATAACTAAAGAAAATAATTAAAATAAAAATGAAGCTCGTTATAACGTTAGGTATGCTAAGGCTCCAAAACGGCTGAACCGATTTGGCCAGTTTTAGTCCTAAAATATTTGTGTTAATACAGAGATTGTGCAAAAGGTAAGAAATTATTCCAAAACTCCATATAAACTTTACATTTTTATTTTAAAATGTTTTGTAGAAACGTAATTTAAAATAAAACAATAGACTCTGAAACGGCTGAACCGATTTGGCCAGTTTTAGTCTCTATATTTTTGTATTAATCCAGAGATTGTGAAAAAGGTGACATACTATTTCAGAACTCCATAGAAACTTTACATTTTTAATTTAAAATGTTTTGTAAAAATGTAATTTAAAATGAAACAATAGACGACGGCTCATACGTCAAATGTCAAATTATCAAATTCAATCAAATTTAATAGGATGTTTTAAAAGAATTTTATTTAATTATAGTATCTAGTTTATTACTAAATGAATCGCTAGTTATATATAAAAATAAAGCTCGATAAAATGTTAGGTATACTAAGGCTCTAAAACGGCTGAACCGATTTGGTCACTTTTAGTCTCAATATTTTTGTATTAATCCAGAGATTGTGCAAAAGGTGAGAAATTATTTCAAAAATCCATAGAAACTTTACATTTTTAATTTAAAATGTTTTGTAGAAACGTAATTTTAAATGGAATAATAGACGACGGCTCATACGTCAAATGTCAAATGATCAAATTATATATATATTTTTTTGAATAAATTTAGTGTACCGGATAGAATTAATTTTATTCATATATTTAAAATACATTTTTTCAATATGGTTATAAATTTTAATAAAATGTTTTTAATTTTTTAAATTTTCCTGTGACAAAAAAATTAAATTCTGAATAATTTTAATTGTTAAATTAAATGTAGAAACGTAGAAAATTTACATTTTTAAATTATTTTTTTGCTGAAACGTAATTTAAAATGAAACAATAGACGGCGGTTCATACGTCAAATGTCAAATGGTTTTGACAGAATATATATAATATCAAATTTAATAGGATGTTTTAGATGAATATTATATATAACTAATAGTATATTTATATTTTTTGAATAAATTTAGTGCACCGGATAAAATCAATATTATTATTATATTTGAAATACATTTTTTCAACATAGTTATAAATTTTATTTTAAAGTATTTTAAAATGTTTTTAATTTGCCTGACAAAAAAATTTAATTCTGAATATTAACTTAGTAAACATAAAATTTTAATTGTTAAATTAAATGTAGAAACGTAGTAAATTTACATTTTTAATTTTTTTGTGTAGAAACGTAATTTAAAATGAAACCATAGACGTCGGCTCATACGTCAAATGTCAAATGGTTTTGACAGATTATATTCAATCAAATTTAATAGGATGTTTTGGATGAATATTATATATAACTAGTAGTATATATATTTTTTTGAATAAATTTAGTGCCCCAGATAAAATTAACATTAATAATATATTTAAAAAAAAATGATATATTTGCTATAAATTTTATTTCAAAGTATTTTAAAATGTTTTGAATTTTTTGAAGATTTCTTTGTTTAATATGACAAAAAAATTAAATAGTAATTTTAGTAGTAATTAATAAATTCTTAGTAATAATAAATTTAGTAGTACTAGAATAAATTTAGTAGTAATTTTAAATGTTAAATTAAATTGTTTAATAATTTTGCTAATTTTTATAAATAGTTAATATTTGACAAAAGCTTTTGATATACTTTATATTATTAACAAATAATTTAAAGAATTTGTAGAAATTAATATGAAATTTTTTAAGAATTAAATTTAAAATTATACATATATATATATATATATATATATATATATATATAATTTGTATATATTATATTTATATAACATGTCTCTGGATGGCATGTGATATTAAATATGTCAAATTAGTGTCTTGTAACAATGTTTTATTATTTTTTTTTATTATTTTATTGCAAAATGATATAAATCTGCAATGGAAGTCACGCAAATGCATCAGAAAATAATTGCAAATCATTTTTGTAACCAATTTTAGTTCAAAAAAACTGCAAAAATTAAATAAAAAAATATTAAAGTTAAAATTACAAGCAGTAAAAAATTAAATTTAAATTAAGCATTTACTATGTACGTTTCGATACTTTATGTGTATTGCCATGATAAAATAAATTTTACAAAATTAAAAAATAGTAATCACTATTATATATATATATATATATATATGTATATATATTTATTATTATAATTATTTACCTTCAGGTACAGGTTCAGCCAGAAACGAATTCAAAGCGATTGTCAAACAAAAGACAAATAGAGCCGATTTTGTCAACATTTTGGATCAACTGTAATTAAAAAATTAATAAAAAGTATAATTAATATAAATATATATAAAATTTATATATACATGTATAAATAAATGTTTAAATTAGACAAAAAATTAAAGTTTGTAAGAAATAATAAATACACATATTTTATGAGGGTTTGAAGTTGTGTATGCAATTTTGGAGTTTATTCACAATTTTTGGTAACATTGAAATTTTAAAAATTAATAAAAAATATATTAATAGTAAAAATATTTTTATTTATTTATACATGTATTAAGAAAGGTTTAAATTAGGTAAATAAATTAAAGTTTGTAAGAAATAATAATTACACATATTTTTATAAGGGTTTGACGTTGGGTAAGCAATTTGGGAGTTCGTACACAATTTTTGGTAACATTGGATTTTTAAAAATTATTAAATAATATATTAAGGGTAAAAATATATTATATTTATATATACATGCATAAAGAAAGGTTTGAAGTAGGTAAATAACTCAAAGTTTGTAAAAAATAATAATTACCCATATTTTTATAAGGGTTTGAAATTGGGTAAGCACTTTAGGAGTTTATACACAATTTTTGGTAACATTGGAATTTTAAAAATTATTAAAAAATATATTAAGAGTAAAACTTAATTATATTTATATATACATGCATGAAGAAAGGTTAAAATTAGCTAAATAAATTAAAGTTTGTAAGAAATAATAATTACACATATTTTTTATAAGAGTTTGAAATTGGGTAAGCAATTTGGGAGTTTATACACAATTTTTGGTTACACTGGAATTTTAAAAATTAATAAAAATTATAATAAATGTAAAAATATATTAAATTTATATATACATGTATGAAGAAAAATTTAAATTAGGTAAATAAATTGAAGTTTGTAAAAAATAATAATTACACATATTTTTATAAGGGTTTGAAATTGGGTAAGCAATTTGTGGGAGTTTAAGTACAAATTTTTGGTAACATTGGAATTTTAAAAATTAATAAAAAATATATTAAGAGTGAAATGAAAATTAATTATATTTATATAAACATGCATAAAGAAAGGTTCAAATTTGGTAAATAAATTTAAGTTTGTAAAAAATAATTATTACACATATTTTTTTATAAGGGTTTGAAATTGGGTAAGCAATTTGTGGGAGTTTGATTATAAATTTTGGTTACGCTGGAATTTTAAAAATTAATAAAAAATATATTAAGAGTAAAATTATATTACATTTTTATATACATGTATAAATAAAAGTTTGAACTATGTAAATAAATTAAAGTTTGTAAGAAATGATAATTACACATATTTTTATAAGGGTTTGAAATTGGGTAAGAAATTTGTGAGTTTATACACAATTTTTGGCTACACTGGAAATTTAAAAATTAATAAAAAATATATTAAGAGTAAAAATTAATTATATTTATATATACATGTATAAAAGAAGGTTTAAATTAGGTAAATAAATTAAAGTTTGTATGAAATAATAATTACACATATTTTTATAAGGGTTTGAAATTGGGTAAGCAAGTTGAGTGTTTAGACGTACATTTTGGTAAAAAAATTGTGCTAAAGTTGTTTAGAAATATTTTTTTACATTTATTAAATATTGTAAGAGTTACTTGATTTATCTACTAATTTTCTGTAGTCATTTTAGGATACTTTATAGAATTATAAACTAATGTACTAATATACTAACAATTATTTTTTACTATGATAATTTCTGAACAAAATTATTGCAAAACTTTTGTTTTTAAGTTAAATTTTTCATTTTTAAATTAAAAAAAATATGAACTTGTGCAATTTAATTATGCAAAACCAAAATAGTAAATAACTATTGCTCTAAAATACCAATTTTGTACTGTGAAAGTGTTTTTATATAAAAAGTGTAAAAAATTATATTGAAAGTTGGTGAAAAAAATTAAAACTCTACTTCTCATAGTCATTAGGAATTTTAAACAACAAATTATAGTATATTTTTTTAAATAAAATTAAATCAAATCTTTTTTTGCAATTAAGAAAATAATGAAAAAATACTGAAAATTAATATAGAGTTTTCTAAAAACGAATCAGACTTGCATAATAAATTTAAATTTTGTTAATTTGTGTGAAAGTTAATTTTCCAATAAAATTTTAATTAAAAAGGTCAGTCTACCCATTTTTGCAATTAAAAAAATTGTTAAAAAAACATTATTAGATAATATAATTAGAAATTTGTATAAAAGTATCAAAAAACAAGTTCCATTCTATAACAATCTATTTTCCTGAACTGATTTATTTTTTTATCATAAATTTAAATTTGTTTAAATAATTTATCAATTGCTTTGTTAAAAAATATTTGTTAAGTAACTATATCTATTAGAAA
Organism: Ctenocephalides felis; assembly: GCF_003426905.1. Taxonomy (NCBI): domain Eukaryota; kingdom Metazoa; phylum Arthropoda; class Insecta; order Siphonaptera; family Pulicidae; genus Ctenocephalides; species Ctenocephalides felis. The sequence continues at coordinate 20,654,042 of NW_020539727.1, forward strand.
ATCGTAAAATTTTACCTTGAATAATAAATAAATTTTGTGATAAACAAAATATTTGTTAATAAATCATTTTAAACTCGAAAAGCACTTTTAGAAAAACACTTATTTAAACTAACTAATAATTTTAAACGAAAAATCTTGGCATTATAATTATTTTTAATAGAAAATTTAATAATTAAAAAACACACTTTTTAGTTTGATTTAATAAATTTAAAAAACACTTTTTTATTAATATTTATCACTTTATACTATAGTATATACTTTCTTTGTATTAAATAAATATTTTTTATAATTAAATATATTTAATTTTATTTTTATAATTGCTTGTGGATAATGTTAAAACTTTTTAATTTTTAATAAATTTACAAATATTCTAATTTTTTAAATAAATAATAATAATAATGCTTATCATACGTAAACTTATTTGTTAAATAAAGCAAATTGCATTTGAAAAATGTTAATAACTTTTTTATAAATTTATTAAAAATTTATTTTAGTTTGTATATTATTTTTAAATATTTATATTATTTTTGTTTTAATTTTTAAGATCATAAGATCACTATTTTTAAATTTTTACAGAAACTTCTAATTTTTACACAAATTGTTAAGTGCTAATTCAATGTCAATAAACTTTCACAAAAAAATAAACAAACTATATTTATGATTATTTGACAATGTTTAAATGCATTTTTAGGAAACTAATTAATTCTTATTAATAACAAAATAATTCTTATTAAGTCACATATTTGCACTACGTTTTTTAAACTAACACCAGTAATTATTAATGCATATTTTTAAAACACTTAAATTTAAACAAACCTTTAATTATTTTTTAATTTTTATATTATTTTTAACAATTTGTTATATTAATAAACGTTCAATTTTTAATTTAATTTTGCCTAAGGAATTACACTATTACACTCATAATATAACACAAAACTTTAATAGAGTTTTTAATTTTTAACTCAATTTTACACTTAAATTTAAACAAACCTTCAATTTTTTTTAAATTCTTATATTAAATTGAGCAATTTGTTATATTAATACACTTTCAATTTTTAATTTAATTTTAATTTTTGCCAGATATTTTGTCATCAGTTTTAATAATATATTACACTTTTACACTTCAAATTTAACACAAAACTTGAATTTAATATCGTTTTTAATTTTTAACTTAATTTTACCAATTTTTTCGAACAAAAATTTTAATAATTTATTACACTCTCAGTAAGTATTTTTTAATACTAAAAATTAATGGAATGAATTATTATTATTATGAAGAAAATTTGAGGAACAAAATAATAAATAACGTACAAGGTTATATTTTTATTTTAAATATATAAACGGAAATAAAAATATAAATAAATTAATTAGACATTAGTTTTGAGAAATTATCAATGAAATAATTTATAGTAAAAATTTTGTGCAAAAAATAAAATAAAATAAAAATAAATAATTTGTTAAACCAATCAATACAATAGTTATATCTGCAAAGCAAATATTCACATTGTTATGATGATAAATTATTTAAACAAATAAATTCAAATTTGTGATAAAACAATCAGTTCAAAAAAATATGTCATTGTTTTTCTAAGATTAAATTATTGATTTTAGGCGAATCGGATTCGGTTTTTGAAAATTTCGTATAAATTTTGTTATCACTGTAATAATTCTTTATGTTAATATGGAAAATGTATCTTAGAAAATAAATGTGTAAATTTACGACAAAAGACAAAATTACTACAGTAAAATATAATTTTATTGATGTCTTAAATTTGAAGCGTTAAAATTATTGAAAATTATGTTACAGATTTTTTTAAATATATAATATTGAATAATTTATATATGATAGTATTACCGGTTTTGGATATTAGTAGTTTATTATTAAAAAAACACATTTTTGGGATTCCAAATATTTAATAAAATATTTATTAAAAAATAAAAAATTATTTATTAAAAAATATTTATTAAAAATAAAAAATATTTATTAGAAAAATTATATTATGAGATCAGATTAATTCTCTTAAAGATATCATTTATGAATTTATTTTATTTTGCATTTATTATTAATTAAATTTATATAACAAATTTCCAAATAAATAGTTTATAATAATTAACATCCCGTAGGGTAAGTTATTGTAATCATCCAAAAATCGAAATTGAAAATTTTTGCATTTCTCGACGTTTTGAAGGTTTCTGAACATTTTGTCATACCCCAGAAAAAATATGTGGATGTGTGTTTGTGTGTTTTGTATATCCGCATTTTTCCGTCCACGTTTTCGGGCGCACGGATTAACGGATTTGAATGATTCAAAAAACATTCGATTCCAATAAATAGGGAGATGTGCTGATTAGTTTTTGGCAAAGGCAGGTCCAGCCGTTACGGAGATACGGACCAAAGAGTGCAGAAAATACAAATCGAGAGAACTGAGTATCGGATTTGAATGATCTTAAAAACATTCGTTTTGTAATGATTGGGAGAAGAGGTGATTAGTTTTTAGCAAAGGTAGGTCCTGCGGTTTCGGAGATACAGAGCTAAATGTGCAAAAAATGGCAGTTTTTGAGAGAACTAAGCGTCCGATTTGAATGATTCAAAGAACTTTCTGCTTGTTTCAACAAAATAATTGCTTTTGGAAAAAAAATTGTCTCAATTTTTTTTTTGTTCAAGAAATATTTTTTTATTGTATCGAAAATACTTCAGATTTTATTTTTAATTCTGACTATAGTTCTAATATACTTTAAACAAATAATTTCAACTTTTCAATTCAGTTTATATAATTCTTATAAATATTAGACAATGTTACAATATTTATAATAATCTATTTGAAAACATTCAGTAATCCTCGAACATTTCGTTACGGTACGGGAAGTTCCAGCAATTTGCCTTAAGGCACGATGCCACCCACCCCACTAGTTTATTTATTATTTTATATAGAAATTTATGCGTTTTTATACTATTTGATATTGTCATATGGCAATGTGTACTATTCCAAAATATTTTTTATATTTTTACAAAATATAGAACTATTTTATACCATTTTGAACCTATTTCATAGTATTATATATTATTTTAAGCACATTTATATTGTACAATTTTAATTCATTATGTATATATATATATATATATATATATATATATATATGTTTTATAATTTTTGCTTACAGTTGCATGTTTTTCTGCAATGTTTTATTTCTGTTCAATGTTCTTCCGATTTAAAACGTCCGGTATGTCATGCAAGTTACAGATTTATATAAATTATATAATCATTTAAACCAGTTGTAAGTGGCATTTTGCCTTAAGGCTACTTCCCTAACCTGCAATAATAATTGAGGTACAAAACGGTATAAAACAGTTCTATATTTATTGTCCCGAATTTTCTATATTTATTGCTTAAGAATGAAATATCGAATTCAAAGTCGTTTTATTCAAAACATTTATATAAGAGTGTATAAAAGTGTTTTCTAGAAAATGTTGTAAATTTTATCTAGTTTCACCCTATCTAACTGAAAAAGGGTGGTTTCATATGAAATTTTTGAGTTATCAAAAAAATGACCCGTATTTCGATGTTGAAACATATTTGAAAAATTCGTCGAACTAAAAAAATAAGTTGAAAAAAAATAATTTTCTTCATGAATATACGTTTCAACACTTGATGTGTGTCATCATTTAGTAATCTAAAATGATGATATAAATAAGTAATTGAGAACGACATATAAAATTATAAAAGTTATATAATGACTATAAATATGTTTTATTTTATATTACTGAATGATGACACACATCAAGAGTCAAAACGTATATTAATAAACAAAAAATTAAACATTTTTTTAAATATATATAATATTTTTGAGATTTGTTTTTTCAAAGTTGAAAACAAATTTTTGAAATATAAACTGCGAAAAACACAAAGTTTTGATAGAAAAATGAATCAATTTCAGAAATAATATTTTCTATAAAATCAGGAAATGAATGGATGGTAGAAATTTAGGATTGTATCGGTTATTTAATAATAAATTTAAAAAAATTGGTCAAAAATATAAATTAATGTCATCTTAGGAGTGGTTGAATAAAGACAAAAATCTGACTAAATCAAATTCTTGATATAGAAAATTCTGGTGAAAATTTAGAGTGAAAATTAACTTAAAATATTTAAATTAACTTCAAAATATTACAGTTTTTTATCAGAACATGCATGGTAAAAATTTAAGGTTGTTTTTGTAAATAATCAATAACAAATTTTTACGATATCAGCAGAAAAAATAATTAAAACATCACATATTTATTTTACGAGACTAAAATAATTTCCAAGAGAAACTTCACTTAGAAATTTTTCCCAGTGAAGGCCTAAAGTTCCTGAAGGTGAATGGAAAGGAATTTTTTATCTATATTAAATTGCATTTGTAATGTAATAAAAAAAATCATCTAAACGAGAAAATTAGGTCAATGGAATCTGATTGAAATGTTTTTCTGATATCATGAGAGACCTTGAACCTGCAAATGTTCAGGAATCGAGTTTCACAATAAAAATGCACAATCGGAATTATTTAATTGTAAACTTGATATATATATATATATATATATAATTATATATTTAGTTATATGTAATTATTTTTAACTGAAATTATAGGTAGCAACTACCATTTATAAAGTCATGATCAAAATCAGTCTTTTTTAAATGATTTTAAATTATTTTCTGACTGACAACCAGAATTACTGACTGAGTATAAATAATTTAATATTTTTCCAAATTACTCGGTTTATATTTGTTTGCAAGTTGTTTTTGTTTTTAATCATTATATAATATACTAATATAATATACTAATGTACAATTTTATTTAGTCTTAAATTATTGCCGTTTTCTTGCATATCAGAGCTTTAAGGGTATTTATTTTAAACCAATTTTTTTTTTAAAAAATTTTCTCCTTAAAAATTGCAATCAAGATACAATAAAATTATATAAGAAATTTTAACAAAAGTTAGAATAAAAAATAATTAGATTTTACTTTATGGAAAGAAGAGTCTTGTGTTTCATCTCTAGTCATTTAATTCCTTTTTTTGAACTAATTTTTGTATTTTTTATTAAATAATTTTTTCAGCCCAAACCGTTTGTACTACATCCTTGTAATTTTAGTATGTTGTTTTTCAATATATTTAGTAAAAATAAAAAATATAATATTTTATAACTTTTTAACAAAAAGTGTAAAATATTTGCCATATTCTAAAAATGTGCGCTTGAAAATACTCGATTTTACTTCATGGAAAGAAGTCTTTGTGTTTCATATCGAGTCATTTAATTTTTTTTTTATCAAATTTTTGTACAACCAATTTTACTTGAAATATATTTAAACTAGTTGTAAGTGGCATTATACATGTATACAATTAATTTAAAAAATAGCAATTGTGAAAATATAACAACTAAAACCTACATAGATATATTCGTTAATTTATGTAACTTTTATCATTAAATAATTTGTTTAGCCCAAACCGTTTGTACTACATCCTTGTAATTTTAGTATGTTATTTATCAATATACTTAGTAAATATAAAAAATATAATTTTTTATAACTTTTTAATAAAAAGTATGAAATATTTGCCATTTTCTAAAAATGTGCGCTTGAAAATTAAAAGATAGACAACTTGAATTACAGACAGGGTATAAATAATTTAATTTTTTTCCAAATTACTTGGTTTATATTTTACTGCAAAATGTTTTTGTTTTTAATCATTATATAATATTTTGTACTATTTTGTTTAGAGTTAAATTAATGTGAAAAAGTTAGAAAAGAAAAAAATATAGATTTTATTTTATAGAGAGAAGTCTTGTGTTTCATCTCGAGTTATTTAATTTTGTTTTTGAACAAATTTTTGTAAAAATAATTTTACTTAAAACATGTTTTCAAACTAGGTGTAAGTGGCATTATATATGTATATAATTTATTTAAAGAATAACAATTGAAAAAATATAACAACTAACACCTATATTCGTTAATTAATGTAACTTTTTTATTAAATAATTTTTTCAGCCTAAACCGTTTGTACTACATCCTTGTAATTTTAGTATGTTATTTATCACTATATTCAGCGAAAATAAAAAATATAATAGTTTATAACTTTTTAATAAAAAGTATGAAATATTTGCAATTTTATAAAAATGTGCGCTTGAAAATCGAAGGACAGCCCGAATTTCAAGTTTTAATGAATTTTTATCGTAGACTTATAATATTTTAATATTAGTCAATTTTAGTTAACTAAAAATGTAAAAAATATATTTATTTATTGATATTCAAATATGAAAAAACGCATTTGCTTTGATATTTATCAAGTACTAATATAAAATAAATTTATCAAGAACTAATATAAAATATTATTATTTGTTTGAAAGTCGTGTAAATTTAGTTTAAGATTAAGTATTATTAAAATTTATTAAACCGAGTGAACTAAAAATGTGAAAAAATATTTATTTAATAATATTCAAATTTGAAAAAACGACTTTGCTTCGATATTTGTTAAGAACTTATATAAAATATTATTATTTGTTTGAAAAAAGTCGTGTAAATTTAGTTTAAGATTAAGATGTATTAAATTTTATTAAACCGAGTTAATACATTTAATTTATAATAAGTAATTATTTAAAAAAAATCTTTGATGCTTTATATGCATTTCATAAAAATATCTTATTTATAGATAGAATTTTATACATAAATATTTTTATACAAATAATCGCGGAAGCTTTATATAAATTAGTCATATTTCTTGTTGACAATTTATAATTATTTTATTATCTAAAAAAGTGTAGAATTTGTGTACTATGATCTTGTTATTTATATAATTTCTTCTCCAATAATAAAATATTGATTACATATAAATATTCATTAGAAAACAGTCATAAGTTTCATCTAATTACACCTTGAAAACCTTGATGAAAGTTTATATTAAAAAAAAATCCTCACAATCTAGTTTCAAATGCGATTTTAAAGTATACCGAGTTACTGTAGGTACTTAGTATATTAGACAAAAATTTTCACCATTTAATTTTGCTAAAAATTGTCCAATACGCCATTCATATAAATCGAATGGTTTAAAAGTTACAAGAGATATTATAAATGAAGTATTAATCATATATGAATATTCATTAGAAAACAGTCATCTAATTAGTCCTTGAAAACCTTGATGAAAGTTTATGTTAAAAAAAATCTCACAATCTATTTTCAAATGCGATTTTAAAGTATACCGAGTTACTGTAGGTATTCAATATATTAGGCAAAATTATTCACCATTTAATTTTGCTAAAAATTGTCCAATACGCCATTCATATAAATCGAATGGTTTAAAAGTTACAAGAGATATAATAAATAAATGCCGGTTACTTTGTCGTATATTAAATCTACGCGTCGCCGATAGTTTATTGGTTGCTTATATAATTATACCAGCAAAAAATACTTAGAACAAAATTAAGAACATTCAAGATACAGTTTATAAATTATAAAATCATATCACGCACTATAAAATATATTTGGAAACAATTCGACACCAAAAACTCATGCAAAATAGTCTAAAGTGATTTGTGTGGTCGATGACGTCCTCGCCGCCGGCCCTGTGCAAAAATCAATTTAATCATTATATCTGGAACAAAATTTATTTGTCTGTATGTATATCTGATGATTAATAATGTAAATATTTAGGAATTACAAGCAAAGCGCCGTTTTCTATATAAACTATAATTATGTATGGATATTTCGCGATAATTGTATAGGGGATGATAATAAAGCCAAAATATAAAAGTGACCTTGGGAAAATAATTATCCTTAAAAGCACAATATTGATTAATGAATAATTAAACTAGGTGTGGGGGAATTTTAGAAGGATTATTTTGTTTCTGCAAAAATAACTGGTCCGTTGATGAGAGATCTTGAATATTTTTTTCAATGTCAAGTGTTATGATGAATATCATTTAATCTAGTCATGTTGAAAGATCTTGAGATTTGATATCTGCAAATCTTAAAAGATCTCATAAACTAACACTTGGAAGGTTAAGTATTTGTCGATTCAAATTTCAAGATCTACAACTCATTCAAAGTAGCAAAAGATCTTACGGAATTCTTTTTTTTGGAGACTATTAAATTATTTGCGAGAGATCTTAAAAGATCTCATAGATTCATGAACAAACATTTGTAAGGTTAAGGTTAATTTGGTAAGGTCGATTAAAATTTTATTTAGAATCTACAGATGAATAAAACGACTTTGAATTCGATGTTTCAGTTAGATAGGGTAAAACTAGACAAAATTAAGAACATTTCTTAAAAAAACCTTTTTTATACACTCCGATTTGAAAGTTTTGAATAAAACGACTTTGAATTCGATATTTCATTCTTCAGCAATAAATATAAAAAATTCCGGACATTTTTTTGGTTTTGTCAAATAACTCAAAAATTTTTCTTATAGATTCTCTTATAGATTCAGGAACAAACATTTGTAAGGTTAAGGTTAATTTGGTAAGGTTAATTCAAATTTTAAGATTTACAGATTCATCACCTTGGTATACAATATAGCAAAAAAAATCATAGAACCTTTTTTTTATAAATAGATTTGATGTTTTTATAAATCTATGTATTTTTTATCCAAAGATCTTATAATTTCCTGAAGAAATCCAATTCTGCCTAAATTAGTAGTATTATACTAAATTCCAAAATAAGATTTCAGTAAACATTGTATGAAAAATGTTTGAGATATTTAATTTTTTGACTGGAATTTACTGTAGTATACTAAATTCCATAATAAGATTTCAGCAAAGAGTAAGAGAAAAAGTTCTGCCTAAACATACTTTTTATATAAAAATTAGTATACTTTGAACTTTTTTGGAACGATTAAATTTTCTTCATATTATATATATATATATATATATATATATATATATATATAAATTAAATATGAATCCTTATTATCTTAATTTGGAAAGTTTTGCAATTGCATTATATTTTTAGTTACATTGCATTCAAGGTATATTTAAAAATAAATATTCTGTCAAGCTAAAATATTGAAAAAGTAAATAATGCACAATGACAAATCGATATTAATATATTTAATTTTACTTCAAGTTCTAAAAATGTATTTTATTTAATTGTCGACGTCGACGGTCCAAAAGATCACAAAATAAAAATACTTGCACTAATTTTGACAAAATTAAACTCTGATTCATTTTCTTAAATAAACTAACCAATGTTTTAAAACAGATATATAAAAGAAATTTATAGCTTTATTGTAAATGAAATATTAGACAAATTAAAATAGATATATAAGGTATAATTTAAACTCGTGATTAAAAGTACCAATGACTAACGAGTTAATCGCGCATTTATTTATTATTCATTTAGTAACTTCTAAATAGTTAAATTCTTAAATTCTCAATAATGTCTTCTAACATAGTAATGACCTATAGCAACTCGGTATACTTTAAAATCGCATTTGAAAAAGTACTATCCAGACACAATGAGTTCGGCCTGAATTAGCCTTTAAGGCATTTATTTATAATATCTCCTGTAATTTTTAAACTGTTTGTCTAATAAAAATACAAAATTCAGCAAATTTGTTCAAAATTGAATAAACTATATTTTTTTCTTATATTGTAAAACTCAACAGCCAGTCGGTATACTTTAAAATTGCATTCAAATGAAGAACAATATATCTTTTGAAGAAAGTTTACAATTAATCTAGTAACGTATTTGTAATAAAATATTTTATATTTTAAAATATATGAATGTAATTATTGAATAATAAAAACTAATTGTTTTCAAAAAAATCTAGACAGTTTTTTCCAAATCAAAAGACCTTTCCAGCATATTATTTTTTTGAATAAAACAGAATCACGTAATATTTTATATATATAAAAATCAGGCAAAAATATTTTTAAACTCCTGCACCTTTGTTAAATAATTTTAAAAAATACCTTAAACTACAAACACTAATTTTCTGCAAAAATTTTAGCACATTTTGACAATTTTTTTAATGAATTTAATATTTTAAGAAATCAAAACACGTTGTCAAAATATTTTTCATACAAAACGTATTGCAGTTTTAATAATTAATAATAATTTAAAAATATAAAATATGTTTAATAAAAAAAAAAACGAATAGAATTATGTAAAAATGCTTCAAATAAACTAAATTAATAATAAACTAATTAAAATATATTTTTTGTATTAAACTGTTAAAATTGTAATTTATACAAAATAAATAATATCAGGAACATTTTACGCGTTAAACAAATTATTAAAAAATATTTTTAGACCCCTGCATCTTTATTAAATATTTTTAAAAAATACTTTAATCTATCAACACTAATTTTCTTTGAAAAATTCAGCACATTTCAATAATTTTGTGAACAAATTTAAAATTTTGCAAAATCAAAACGTGTCAAAATTTTGCAAAATCAAAGGCTAAACAACTTTTATAAAAAATATAACTCGTTCAAAAAGTAATTTTTAAAAAAAATTCTATCCTATCTCACCTTTGTTAAATCTTTTTAAAAAATACTTTAAACAATAAACATTAATTTTCTGGAAAAATTTCATCACATTTCAACAATTTTTCTAACAAATTTATTATTAATACAAATCAAAACACATTATTTGCCCGTTGCAAAAAATACGATTCATCACAAAAATAATTTTTGAAAAATATTTTTATCCTATCTTACCTTTGTCAAATATTTTTAAAAAATACTTCAAACCCCAAACACTAATTTTTCTTAAAAAATTCAGCACATTTTAACAAGTTTTCTAACAAATTTATTATTTTTGCAAATCAAAACATGTTGTCCGCTCTTCTGTGCGTTACCGACTGACCAGAAAAATAATTCTACCTACTTATTTATCGCATAATACGATCGTAGTACAAAAAAAGATCTCTATTGGTATTGACATTGAAAAAATATTCGTATTTGGGGATGGTTTGTGTAGATAAATTTGTAGATAACAGGGCTGAATTGGGGGGAAAATGATAATAGAAAAATACTAGGGCGGAAATTAATAAGAAATAAATAGAAAATTCGGGACATTTTTTTTTCGGTTTTTGTCAAATAACTCAAAAATTTCATATGAAACTACCCCTTTTCAGTTAGATAGGGTGAAACTAGATACAATTTACAAGATTTCCTAAGAAACACTTTTTTACACTCCGATATAAAAGTTTTGAATAAAACGACTTTGAATTCGATATTACATTCTTAAGCAATAAATATTAGGTTGTCAAATATCTCCCTTCCGCTTTTTTGCTCTTGGTTTATAATACAAAAAGGCGGAAGGGAGATATTTGACAACCTTATATATAAAATTCAGGACATTTTTTTTTGGTTTTTGTCAAATAACTCAAAACTTTCATATGGAACTACTTTTTTTTAATTATACAGGGTGAAACTAGATAAAATTTACTAGATTTCATAAAAAACACTTTTATATACTCCGATATAAAAGTTTTGAATAAAACGACTTTGAATTCGATATCTCATTCTTTAGCAATAAATATAGAAAATTTGGGTCATTTTTTTGGTTTTTCTAATATACATAATATATACATTTTATTTTAGCTCCCAGAATTAATTATATATTTGATATAAATATAATTGCTCATTAACTTGAACTAAAAATAAATGTGTAAAATTGAATAACAAAATAATAAAGATATTATAACAAAAATAATGTCGCCAGAAAATCAATAGAGAGAAAAATTATTATATAGGATTTTAAAACAAAAAATAATATAGGTAGCTAAATATTAAATGTATTTAAATGTATTGATATTTTGCGATAATTATATAGGGGATGATAATAAAGCCAAAAAATGACCTTGGTGAAAAACAATTATTTGTAAAAGCATAATATTGGTAAATGAATAATTAAATTGGGTGTAAGTGGCATCGGGCTTTGAGGAAAGTTGCTCAAATCAATGACAATAATACTTGAGATTTAGTAAATTTTCATCAATTAAATTTGTATAATATTATTATATATTATATATTTTACGCATTAAAAAAAATATTTATAATATTTTTAACCACCTTAATTCTTATCAAATATTTTTAAAAAATACTTTAAACTATAAACACAGATTTTTTGCAAAAATTTCAGCTATTTTTGCAAATAGTATAGATATTTACATTTATTATTCGTATAAAAAATAGCAAAACACTCCTTGAAGTTTTTGGGTAGATTTTGGTGCAAAAGAGAGAATTCTTTAACAATAAATAGAAAATTCAGGACGTTTTTTTTGGTTTTTGTCAAATAACTTAAAAATTTCATATGAAACCAACCCTTTTCAGTTAGGCAGGGTAAAACAAGATACAATTCACAACATTTTCTAGAAAACACTTTTATACACTCCTATATAAAAGTTTTGAATAAAACGACTTTAAATTTGATATTTCATTCTTAAGCAATAAGTATAGAAAATTCGGGACATTTTTTGGTTTTTGTCAAATAACTCAAAAATTTCATATGAAACCACCCTTTTTGAGTTAGATAGGGTGAAACTAGATACAATTTACAAGAATTCCTAGGAAACACTTTTATACACTCCGATATAAAAGTTTTGAATAAAACGACTTTGAATTTGATATTTCATTCTTAAGCAATAAGTATAGAAAATTCGAGACATTTTTTTTTGGTTTTTGTCACATAACTCACAAAGTTTATATGAAACTACCCTTTTTAAGTTAGACAGGGTGAAACTAGATACAATTCACAACATTTTCTAGAAAACACTTTTATCCACTACTATATAAAAGTTTTGAATAAAACGACTTTGAATTCGATATTTCAATCTTTAGCAATATAAATAGAAAATTCTGGACATTTTTTTTGGTTTTTGTCAAATTACTCACAAATTTTATATCAAAGCACTCTTTTTTGGTCAGTTTAGAAGAAACTAGATACAATTTAATAACTAGAAAAAAATTTAAACCAATTAAATAAAACTGTTTTGTTTAAAATTTCTGGACAAAAAAACAGAATAAATGTCAAACGCATCCCATCGTTTACATTTTTTCCAATAAACAAAAGAACAAATACATGCAAAAATACACATAATTTTTTTATTTACTTACCAAATTCAGCAATCCTTTACAAAATCCTTTAAAAAACCACACAAACTACACTCGTATCGTCTTCCTTCGAATTCGATGTAGTTCTAAATACTTTTTTCAAGTAAGTTCCACATTATATATTTCTTGTCAAAAAATACTAAATAAATATTCACAGATAAAAAGACTCGTTCTTAAGTCTTTCGAATTAGATAATAAATTCTAGATAATCTTAACAAATAATTTTTTGCAGTTGTAAAACAAAAAATTGGCAGGAATTGACATTTGGGTTTGGGAATTAATTTTGGCTTGGAAAAGTTTTAATAGAAATAAAATGGATATATATTAATATTGTGTGTGTTATGTAATTTTATAAATGAGGAGTTGGTGAGGTAAATATTAAGAGGAAAATGGATTTTTTCCTAATGATAGAGCTTATTGCCTAAAGTAACATGTTAAAATATAATAGTCCTACAAAATGTGTTTTTTTTAATTAATAAAATTTATTAATGTTTTTATTAATAAGCAGAGAATACAAAAAATGCAAAATTTTGAGGCAAAAGTATTTTTTTTGAATACTTTGGGTCTATGTGTCAATTTACAAAAAAAATATGTAAAAATGTCATTTTTGGCCTTACAAGTTTATAATTTGGATATATGATACATAAAATAATGTTTTAAATTTAAAAAATATAAACTGTGCAAAATTTGAAGTCAAACATATTTTTTTTAATATTGTATGCTCATATGTCAACTTCACTATTTGTCATGAATTTTACAAAAAAATTATGTGAAAATATCATTTTTGGCCGGTACATGTTTGTAATTTGGATATGTGATACATAAAATACTGTTTTAAATTTAAAAAATATAAACGATGTCAAAATTGAATCCCAAATATTTTTTTTAATTTTTTTTAGTACTTCAAATCTTCACCAAATTATTTTAATACTTGTTGTTGGTGAAGTGAAGTAGAAAAAAATTGTTAAAATCACATTTTTGACTATAGAAAGCCACAAATTCGAAACGTGATACCTAAATTATTGTTTCAAATTTAAAAAATATAAACAATGCAAACTTTTGAGTCCAACATATTTTTTTTGCTACTTTAGGTCCATACGTCAATTTTACTATTTGTCATGAATTTTACAAAAAAAATTATGTAAAAATGTCATTTTTGGCCGTACATGTTTGTAATTTGGATATGTGATACATAAAACACTGTTTTAAATTTAAAAAATATAAACGTTGTCAAAATTGAAGCCCAAATATTTTTTAAATTTTTTTTAGTACTTCAACTCTTCGCCAAACTATTTTAATACTTGTTGTTGGTGAAGTAAAGTAGAAAAAATCGTTAAAATCACATTTTTGGTTATAGAAGGCTACAAATTCGAAACATGATACCTATATAATAGTTTCAAATTTTAAAAATACAAATAATGCAAAATTTAGAGACAAAAGTAGTTTTTTTCAGCATTTGGTAAATACTTTGGTTCTTACGACAAGTTTACTATTTATTTATCATAATATAGATGAAATTTTATTTAAAAATGTTATTTTTAGTTGTAGAAGATTGCAATTTGGATATGTGGTAAATAAAGCACTGTTTTAAATATAAATAATGCAAAATTTTGAGACAAAAATATTTTTTTTAATATATTGTATGTTCATACGTCAATTTTACTATTTGTCATGAATTTTACAAAAAAAAATTATGTAAAAATATCATTTTTGGCCGTACATGTTTGTAATTTGGATATGTGATACATAAAATACTGTTTTAAATTTAAAATATATAAACGATGTCAAAATTAAAGCCCAAATATTTTTTAAAAATTTTTTTAGTACTTCAAATCTTCACCAAATTATTTTATTACTTGTTGTTGGTGAAATAAAGTAGAAAAAATATCGTTAAAATCACATTTTTGACTAAAGAAGGCTACAAATTCGAAACATGATACCTAAATTATTGTTTCAAATTTAAAAAATATAATTAATGCAAAATTTTGAGACAAAAGTAGTTTTTTTCAGCATTTAGTAGATACTTTGGTTCTTACTTCGAGTTTACTATTTATTTATCAAAACATTGATAAAATTTTATTTAAAAACTTTACTTTCGGTTGTAAAAGGTTGTAATTTGGATATGTATTACATAAAATACTGTTTTAAATTTAAAAAATAAAAACTGTGCAAAATTTTGAGTCAAACATATTTTTTTCAATATTGTATGTTCATATGTCAATTTTCCTATTTGTCATAAATTTAACAAAAAATTATGTAAAAATGTCATTTTTGGCGTACATGTTTGTAATTTGGTTATGTGATACATAAAATACTGTTTCAAATTCAAAAAATATAAACGATGTCAAAATTAAAGCCCAAATATTAAAAAAAATTTTTTTTAGTACTTCAAATCTTCATCAAATTATTATAATACTTGATGTTGGTGAAGTAAAGTAGATAAAATCGTTAAAATCACATTTTTGACTATAAAAGGCTACAAATTCGAAACATGATACCTAAATTATTGTTTCAAATTTTAAAAATATGAACAATGCAAAACTTTGAGACAAAGATAGTTTTTTTCAACATTTAGTAGATACTTTGGTTTTTATGTCAAGTTTACTATTTATTTATCATAACATTGATAAAATTTTATTTAAAAATGTTATTTTTGGCCGTACATGTTTGTAATTTGGATATGAGATACATAAAATACTGTTTTAAATTTGAAAAATATAAACAAAGTCAAAATTAAAGGCCAAATATTTTTTTAAATTTTTATTTAGTACTTCAAATCTTCACCAAATTATTTTAATACTTGTTGTTGGTGAAGTAAAGTAGGAAAATTCGTTAAAATCACATTTTTGACTATAGAAGGCTAAAAATTTGAAACATGATACCTTAAGTATTGTTTCAAATTTAAAAAAATATAAACAATGCAAAATTTTGAGACTAAAGTAGTTTTTTTCAGCATTTAGTAGATACATTGGTTCTTACGTCAAATTTAATATTTATTTATTATAACATTGATAAAATTTTATTTAAAAATGTTATTTTTGGTTATAGAAGGATGTAATTTGGATTTGTGGTACATAAAATACTATTTTAAATTTAAAAAATATAAACAATGTCAAAATTGAAGTCCAAATATTTTTTTTTAAATTTTCTTATCTTTGCCAAATACATTCCAAAATTTATCGTAATAGAGATAAAGTAATTATTAAAAATTGTTTAAAATTAAATTTTTGACTACAGATTTGACTGTGACATACTTACAATTAGGCATTAATTGTCTAAATTTCTAAAATTTTGGTACATAAAATTTATCCTGAAAAGCTCTCAAAAAACACATGTTTGTCTTCATATTAATCGTGATGTGTTATATTTTATTAGCAATTTCTTGAAATTTTTGTATAAAAAGTTATTAATTTTGTTTTGCAATTATGGTATATACATTAAAAAATGAGTTTACGAATTTTCACAATTTTAGTATATAAAGTTTGTCCTGAAGAGCTCATTAAAAACACATACATTTGATAGTGATGGATTGTAGGTATTTTATGTGGACTAATAGGAATTTCTTGAAAATTTTGTATAAAAAGTCATCAGTCATTTGTCATTTTAGTACCAATATTTCAAATGAATAAAATTTCTTAAATCTCAAATTTAGAATAACTTTCAGTTATAATTATTTAAAAAATCTTAGATCTCTTTATTTCGCTATGAAAATTTATTAGAAAAATTATAATAAGTTTTTAATGATAAATATATAAACAATTATTTATATATATATATATATATATATTATTTAAATATATAATATTAGTTCAACTGTTTGAAAAAATTATATACGCATTAGTATTTATTTTTATAAACAACTCTGTATTTGATTTTAAATATTTATCATAAAATTTGCAAAATAGAGGTAATTATTACACAAAACAAATTCATAGAATTTAAATATATTTAAAATAAAAATTTCAAATAGTTTTGTATTACTATTTATTCTAAAAAATATTTTATTGGAAATTGATCAAGCTTTATTATGATTTGCTGAAAAAAACTATTTTTGACCTAAAATTTTGTATTGTTTATAATTCTTAAATTTGAAACAATAATTTAGGTATCTTGTTTTGAATTTGTAGCTTTCTATAGTCAAAAATGTGATTTTAACGATTTTTTCTACTTTACTTCACCAGCAATAAGTATTAAAATAATTTGATGAAGATTTGAAGTACTAAAAAATTTTTTTTAATGTTTGGGCTTTAATTTTGACATCGTATATATTTTTTAAATTTAAAATGGTATTTTATGTATCACATATCCAAATTACAATCTTCTACAACCAAAAATAATATTTTTAAATAAAATTTTATCAATGTTATGATAAATAAATAGTAAACTTGACGTAAGAACCAAAGTATCTAATAAATGCTGAAAAAAACTACTTTTATTTCAAAATTTTGCACTGTTTATATTTTTTTAAATTTGAAACAATAATTTAGATATCATGTGTCGAATTTGTAGCCTTCTAAAGTCAAAAATGTGATTTTAACGATTTTTTCTACTTTACTTCACAAAAAACAAGTATTAAAATAATTTGGTGAAGATTTGAAGTACTAAAAAAAATAAAAAAAATAATTGGGCTTTAATTTTGACATCGTTTATATTTTTTAAATTTAAAACAGTATTTTATGTATTACATATCCAAATTACAAACATGTACGACCAAAAATGACATTTTTAACTTCCCGTAGGGTAAGTTATTGTAATGGGCCGAAAATCGGAATTGAAAATTTTTACATTTCTCGACGTTTTGAAGGTTTCTGAACGTTTTGGCATACCTCAGAAAAAATGGATGTGTGTGTGTGTGTGTGTGTGTGTGTGTGTGTGTATGTATGTATGGATACAAATTTTCGTCCACGTTTTCGGGCGTACGGATCAACCGATTTGAATGGTTTAAAAAACATTCGATTCCTATTAATAAGGAGAAGAGCTGATTAGTTTTTGGCAAAGACAGGTCCAGCAGTTACGGAGATAAGGAGCAAAGAGTGCAGAAAATAGAAATCGAGTTTTTGAGAGAACGGAGCATCCGATTTGAATTATCTAAAAACATTCCATTAGTAATGATTGGGAGAAAGGGTTATTAGTTTTTTCGCAAAGGCAGGCCCAGCCATTTCGGAGATACAGAGCTAAATGTACAAAAAATGGCAGTTTTTGAGAGAACTAAGCGTCCGATTTAAATGATTCAAAGAACTTTCTGCTTGTCTTAACAAAATAATTGATTTTGGAAAAAAAAATGTTTGTACCATATTTTTTTTTTTTTTTTTTTTTTTTTTTTAAATTTTTTGTATATCGAAAATAATTCAGATTTTATTTTTAATTCTGACTATAGTTCTAATATACTTCAAACAAATAATTTCAACTCTGCAATTCAGTTTAAATAATTATTATAAATATTAGACAATAATACAATATTTATAATAATCTATTTGAAAACATTCAATATTCCTCGAACGTTTCGTTACGGTACGGGAAGTTCCAGCAATTTGCCTTAAGGCACGATGCCACCCACCCCACTAGTTACGTAATTTTTTTGTAAAATTCATGACAAATAGTAAAATTGACGTATGAACATACAATATAAAAAAAATATGTTTGACTCAAAATTTTGCACAGTTAAATTGTAAGCACTATTTTATGTATCACATCTATAATTATTTTTTTATTAGAGAATAATTTTAATTGTTAAATAGTAAAGAATCAATTTTTTTTATTTAGTTTTCAATATTGCAAACCATATTTCAAAATAATGATTGAGAAAATGTTCTTCCACAATTTTCATACATTTTTATGTATTTCATTTTTATATATTTATTTTTTAATAAAGTGCAGCAGTAAAAAGTATATAATTTTATTATCTGATATCTAAAAACCTTGTTTGAATTTAAAAAAATATAATCTACCCCTAGTTTTACCCAAAAATATTTTTTTTGAATTAAATGTTTCAACAGTAACAATTACCTTGATGACTATTTTTTACAAAAAAAATGCGTAAATAAGTTCTCGTTAAAACCAAAATTACATATTGCAATTTTTTTACAAATGCAAATTTCCAAATCGTCTTTAATTTTATTATCAATATGCAAAATGTTTTTTGAAGAAATATTTTTTAATCTTTCACGATTTTCACAACTTGTAATCAGAGTCGTTAATTATTTGTTAAATTTATCATGAAATTTTATTTATGTTAATTTTATGTCGACGAAAACATGTATATAAATTATTTTTATCTTTTGCAAAATTATGGTAAAAAATATTTAAATTTCAACAGATACGATTTTTAAATGGATATATTTATCATTGTTATTGTCTTGTAAATTATTCTGAAATTGGTAAATGAATTTTATTTAAAATTTTAATCCTGAAGGGAAAATTATGTTTTATTCCAGTCAATGGAACGTTTTGGGTTTGAATTTTTTTACTGTGCTCCAATTTGCATAAAATTTTGGAATTAGTTTTATCTTACCCTCAAGTTCAAAAAACACCCCTTCTCAGTTGTGTAATTTCATTTTTCCAAAATAACGTCTAAGAAACTAATTATAAGAAAAAATGTCTTTTAAAGTTTTTCAAAAAAACTAATACTTTTCAAGTTACTGGCAACTAAAAATTCATATAATTTTGGCGTTTTTCTTCGTTTTTTTGCAAATATCTCCAAAAATATACATTTTAACGAAAATCATGTAATGAACAAAATAATGCCAATAAAAATCTTAATAAATCGGTGTTTTATAAAGTATTCTAGGAATAATATTAAGCAAGATTTGAAAGAGCAAAGTCGTTTTTCATTTCGTTCCAGATTTAATTGTTGTATTTAAAACCATCTAGTGGCGAGGTTTTACATTTTATGCATTTCGGTGAAATTGGATTTTATAATGCTTAATATAAGCTTTAAAATGATTGTTGTTACAAGTTTTGTTCGTGTAAAATGAGTGAGCTATCATTCAAATAAGAAGCATATACGATGTTTTTTTCTTTTGAATCATATGGTTTAATGAGCGCCATTTCCACCAGAATTAAAGTAATTTACATTCCATCTAGAATTCACTTCATTATAGACATCTTGATGGATTCTTGCAGATTCACTACTTTAGTACAAACTATTTTCAGAAAATTCACGATT
This sequence comes from Ctenocephalides felis, assembly GCF_003426905.1. Taxonomy (NCBI): domain Eukaryota; kingdom Metazoa; phylum Arthropoda; class Insecta; order Siphonaptera; family Pulicidae; genus Ctenocephalides; species Ctenocephalides felis. The sequence goes on from NW_020539727.1 coordinate 20,674,298, forward strand.
TTGTAAAAATATTTGTTAAAAAATCGAACTTATTTCATTATATCTCAAAAAGAATTACAAAAACGTATAAAAGCATATAAATAAAAATCAAAGCAATTTTTCTGGTTTATTATTGTTTTTTATCATTTTTCTTTCACACAAAAACTGACAGAGTTATGATTGTTTAAAGAGTGCGCGGCCGCGCAATCAGAGTCTCTCTCGAGCCCTTTAACCCTTCGCCGTTTCAAAATGAGAGGAGTTACAAAAAAAATTATAATGACAAAAGTTTTAGCCCTTTTATTTACCTTTCAAATGGTATATTACAAATTGTGATGGAGTGAAAATTGAAGGAGTTATGACCCGAAAACTAATCGCATTTTTGTCGAATTGTGTCCATATTTCGAGCAATGTGTAAGTAAGCAGTATTTGGTGCCCAAAACAATTGACTTATATATATATATATATATATATATATATATATATATATATATATATATATATCTAAATATATGTATATATTAATATATATGCTTATGTGTATTAATAATAAAAACGTATATTTTGAAATAATATGAATTTAAGGGTTTAACAAATTGTGGGTATGGTAATTATTTTCGAGAAAATGAAATAACATTCATATCATTTTGAATTTCTTAATTTTCTTTCAATTTCAAAATATTTTTTACCAAATTAATTTCCAAAACAAGTTTTCATCAAGGGTCTAAAAAGGGTTAAAAATTTGATAATCAGATAGAAAACATAAAATATTATTTACTTTATACGTAATTCTTATTATATCATACCGAAAATTATTTTTAATTTTTTCTTTCAATTTAGAAGTTGTTTAAAGGGTTTTAGGGTGTTCACGGATTTGAAAATGATTTTATTGCAAGGTAAATGTATTAAAAAATATTTTTTAATTGTATCCTTTAATATTAAAAACGTTTTCTAGCGATAAAACGGCCCAATGTCCACTTATTTATTAAGGGGTCGCAAATACAAATTGTTTTTACTTTTGAACTTGAGGTTAAGATAAATCTAATTCCAAAATTTTTGCAATTCGGATCACAGTAAAAAAATTCAGAGGTAATACCCTTACTATAATATAATAATTACTTAATATTTTTACTCTATTTGCAAAGATTTGGAAAACAAGAAACTTCCGTATATCTCAAAATATCTTTTAATTTATTGTTTAAACAATTTATAACCCCCAAATTTTTTTATGGGGCCATAAAACAATAATTGACAAAGTTAATAATTTAATTCCCGACACACGACCAAATAAATTTATTATCTTATGATAAGTTTAATCTTTTACTTAAATTGTTTAAACAAATCTTAAAGTAATAAAAGTAATAATTGACACTAAGTTGCAAAACCCAGATTTTTTCGCTTTTGGATTTTATGGAATAATTTTTATTATCGTCGTTATCACTTAAATTTTTGCGCAACAATTTAGTATAAAACTAGTGGTGTATGGCATCGTGCCTTAAGGCAATTTGCTGGAACTTCCCGTACCATAATGAAATATTCGAGGAAACGTTTCCAAATATATTATTACAAATACTGTAACTTTCATTATTTTTGCTATCTTGTTATAATATATGAGCAAATCAAATGTAAATCATAAATAAATCAATTTATCTCCGGAACATTAACAATCGTCATTTCATTTCGAATTCAATTTCAAAGAAAAAAATAGTTGCCTAATTTGCACAAAATTGAAAAAGTGCTCCCCGTATAGTCACAGTCTAAACGCATTTGCAAATAATTCTGTGCGACATTTTCACTTGTACTGTGCTTAGCTTGGCGGCATTTTCATATTTTTCAATAGTTTACACAAAATTGGAAAAGTGCTCCAGTACATAAAAAGCCTGAACACACTTGGGTAAGCATTTATACCAGAGTGGCGCTTAGACTGTGCTTAGACTGGGTAATTTTTTGAATTTTTGATCCAAAATTACAAAAATATTTTATGGAAAATAAAAAAAGATGTAATAATTTTTTATCCTCAAAAGCAATTGTTTTGTCAATACGAACAGAAAGTTTGTTTAGATCATTCAAATCCGATACTCCATTTTCTCAAAAATTCGATTTGTATTTTCTTCACTCTTTGCTCCGTATCTCCGTAACGGCTAGACCTGCCTTTGCCAAAAACTAAACAGCACATCTCCCTATTAATAGGGATCGAATGTTTTATAAACTATTCAAATCGGTTAATCCGTGCGCCCGAAAACGTGGACGAAAAAATGCGAGATGTGCTGATTAGTTTTTGGCAAAGGCAGGTCCAGCCGTTACGGAGATTTGGAGCAAAGAGTGCAGAAAATAGAAATCAAGTTTTTGAGAGAGGATTATCCGATTTGCATGATCCAAAAAACATTCAGTTCGTAATGATGGGGAAAAGTGGTTATTAGTTTTTGGTAGGCCCAGCGGTTTCGGAAATACAGAGCTAAATGCGCAAAAAATGGCAGTTTTTGAGAGAACTAAGCGTCCGATTTAAATGATTCAAAGAACTTTCTGCTTATTTCAACAAAATAATTCCTTTTGGAAAAAAAAATTTTTGTTTCTAATTTTTTTTTCAAAAAATATTTTTGTAATTTTGGATTAAAAATTCCAAAAATCACCCAGGCTAAGCACAGTCTAAGCGCCACTCTGGTACAAATGTTTACCCAAGTGCGTTAAGACTGTTCATGTACAGGAGCACTTTTCCGATTTTGTGAGAAAACTATTGAAAAATGTGAAAATGCCGCCAAGCCAAGCACAGTATAAGTAAAAATGTCGCACGGAATTATTTGTAAATGCGTTTAGACTGTGACTATACGGGAGCAGTTTTTCAATTTTGTGCAATTTTCGGCAACTATTTTTTTAAAATTGAATTCAAAATGAAATGACGATTGTTAATGTTTCGGAGATGAATTGATTTATGATTTACATTTTATTTACTCAAAATAGCAAAAATAATGAAAGTTACAGTATTTGTAATAATATATTTGAAAACGTTTAAAATTCTTGGAATATTTCATTACGGTACGGGAAGTTCCAGCAACTTGCCTTAAAGCACGATGCCGTACACCACTAGTTTTATTTTTCTTTTTCGTGTAAAATTTGTTTCAGTTTCTATTTACTAATTAATAACCAAATCATAATTTATAAAAACACCACAACTAAAATAATCAAATATTTATTAATCCCCGAGACAAAAACATGAATAAAATCATTTACAAACAAACCTTTTATTTTTTATCAACAATGAAACCTTTATCATCACAACCACTTATTTCCTCGGTCATAATTCCGTCTGCATCTTTGTAAGATTTTTCTCCAAGCAAACCGCAATTGTGCCATCACTGCTGTCCGATTTCAATCGATCTTTGGCCAGAGTTATGTCTCTGCTGAAATACAAGTCGCCATCCTGCGGAGTTTTGCGAAACCTCGAACTGCCCCGGAGATAGAAACGTTCGCTAGATGGCGACTCTGATTTTCCATTAGGGAAGAAACTCTCACGGTTGTGCAGATGCTGGTGCACATTATGACGTGGTGTATGGTTGAAATGAGGGTTGAAAATTGCTTCACCACCTGGGGAAAAAAACACAAAGATGGATTATATATATATATATATATATATATATATATCTTATATATATATAAATGGAGCTCTCGGTCAAATGATCCGCTAAAACTCGAAAACGGCTAAACCGATTTGGCCAGTCTTAGTCTTGAAAAATTCGTGTTAATCAACAGGTTGTCGGAAAGGTGAGATATTATTTCAAAATCGCGTAGACATTTTTACATTTTTAATTTGAACATTTTTGTAGAAGCGTAATTTGAATAAAACAATGAACGGTGGCTAATACGTCAAATGTCAAATGTTTTTGATCATTTCGTTTAATAGGATGTTTTACGTGAATTTTATTTGATCATGATTAAATTGTAGTAAGTAGTTTTGTTTGTAGCTATATTTATACACAAAAACGTTAGTAAACGTTTTGACGCAAAAAAATTGACGGCTTAAAATATATATTAAAAATATAAAGCGTTGTAATACAGTTATGAAATTATAGTATGTTATTTCTTAATATTCGTACTAAATTATAAAAATATAAAATCAATTATATTTCTAACAAAAGAAACTAAAAAATTGCAATACACACTTGCATACTCTATTTTTATTAGTTGCGAAACGACGGTTGGATATGATATGAGAAGTACTTTTGAAAAATGTTTTAAAAATATACAATATTATACTAGAGCTATAAAATTTTAGTATGTTGTTACCTAATATGAGTACTCAATTATAAATATATAAAATTACATATGTTTCTAACAAAAAAGCTATAAATGTGCAATTTTGTAAACAAATACGTAAATAAGTCCACTGTTTGATGGAAATATTTAAAAACATAAAACGTTATACCAGAGTTACAAAATTTTAGTATGTTATTTCTTAATATGTGTACTAAATTATAAAAATATAAAATCACACATGTTTCTTACAAAAACAGCTATAAATTTGCAATTTAGTAAAATCATGTAATAGGGCTGCAAGTGTTACTAGAAATTCAAATTATCAACTTTTTTGAAATGTTAATATGAAAATGCACTTTTTGGCGTTGTAGCACTCTTTTTTTGCAAATCATATTTTTCTCAAACATAATGCTCTGAAAGATCTCATTTGTATAATTATATACTCAATGGCATTTAAAAAACATTTTCTATGTTATTTTATTTTTGAATTGTGTTATTTAAATTCAGAACCTAAACTTGGTATCGATCAAAGAGACATTTTGTCGAATAACCTTTTCCCAGTTATATTTTCCCAGAATTTATCGAAGAATGGATAGTAATATATGAAGGTCCGGAGTTAAAAAGGTCCACCACCGATGTGTCAAAAATCAGTAAAGCTATAAGCATTGTTTAACAACATTATTTGAAAGTAGAGGGAAAAAGATGTATAACCAGCTATAACCTTGATTCTTATGATTTTGATATCGGGATCCCGAGATAAATGGTAATTTTTTAAAATCCATAATAAAAATATTTTCTTCCGTTGGTAGTTTTTTAGCATTAGTTAAAAATGTAATTATTTTGTAAAATACCTTTAAAATTAAATTAAGACATTAGACCTCTTTGCCACCTGGTCGTTCTAAGTTACTCCGTCTATAGCGTAAAAAAGTCTAGAAAACAAATTTTTGAAAGACATCAATGATGAAGTAGCTGGTAGTTTTACTGAACGTAGTCAGATAATTGTTTGTTTCATATGTGTTATTTGTTGTCATATAACTGTTATGGTTTTCACAATATAGTTTATATTTGCTTAAAGTCAAATTGGACCTTTATACATATACACTTTTTATTAAATTTACTTTAATTCATCGAATGTTACTTGAAACTTTTCAAAAAGCAGGTCAAAGAAGAAATACTTAATTCATTTTCTATCTCTCCTCGCAGAAATTTGAAAATTTTGTATAAGCTCAGTAGTATTATTTACAATTATACACAAAATCCAGAATCCAAAAAGAATCTGAAAAACTTGAAACGTAATCAATAAGTCGAAAGACCAAAAAAGACTTGGATTAGATTATACCATGTTTTTGATAGAAAGCGTATAAAACTTCCAGTTTGATTGTATTAACAAAATATACACAAACTAATGGGGTTTATTGTTTTTATAATACCTAATTGTATATATCATTCAAACAGCATATCGTTCTTATACACTTAAAGTATTAATATATTTGATTCTCTAGAAATTGTTTAGAATATACCTTACTTAGCAAAACAACGTTTGCCGGGTCAGCTAGTATATATATATATATATATATATATATATATATATATATATATACTAGCTAAATATATATATATATATATATATATATATATATATATATACATATATATATATATATATATATATATATATATATATATATTTAATTCTTTAATTGCTTACTTTGGGAGTACGAGTGAGCCCTGGCAAGTCCTCCAGGACTATCAGTATTACCAGGATCTGCACTTGTCAATCTGCACACCAGCAAGGGCCCACAAACAGCCCTTTTGAAATAAGCTCGAAATCTGTAACAAAAATTACATTAAATTCCCTCATTGTAACGACAACCTTCAATTCTTATATAATTCTTTGTGGTTACTAGGGTTTGTCAGTTTCCAAAAACCGGTTTTAAAAACCGATTTTTTGGCGAAAATTATGCAATTCGAAAACCGGTTTTTTAGTGAAAAAAGTCGGTTCTCACTGTATAAATGGAAAATGACAAATATAGCCAAATATAAAAGATAGATGAAAGCGTTTTCATTCTTAAAATCATATCATTTCTATAGCATTTGATATCTTATCAGTCTGCAATGGTCCCAGAAAGGTTTTGTATATATTAATTTAGATTTTTATACCAGTGTATATATTAATTTAAATCAGTGTGACTCCTTCTTGAAGAAGTAACTTTCTCTACTCAAACTAAAAAAAGAGTTTTAAACCCTAGAAGCCACAAATTAAAGAACAAAAAACCTAGAATTATTATATCAGGCTTTAAAAACAATTAAGCATAATTTGGTCGCAAGTATAAGAGTATTTTATATTTCAGAAAATTTTGTGAGTAAACGAAGGACACGTTTAAGAAGCAATTCGATAGACGTTCTCAGATTTTTTAAATCATATTTTATTAAACAAAAAACAATTAGAATGTTTAAAATTAATTAATTAAAACTGCTCGGAACAGAAATAAAAGGTTAGCTTAATTGTTTTTAAAACTAAAATTGATATTAACAAGTATGTATCAACATGTATCTAATATTAATTTAATGGATGTTTTTTATTTAGAAATGTAATATTTTTATTTATTCGAAAACTTTCCTTTCACTACCATGAAAATATTTTCATTTTTATATGTGAAAATGATGCATGAATAACGAATAATTATTTTCAAAGTTTTTTAATCAAGATAAACTATTATTTTTAGTTTTACTAATTAAAATTAAAATAATTTTGTTTACTATCTACAAAATTGAACAATAAATAATTTCAGTCAAATACTGCTCTAAATTACACTAAATTTGCGGATAAATTACAGAATATTCGAGCAAAAATTTTACTTTCTATATAAAATTCGAAAACCGGTTAAAACCGGTTTTTTAGTAAAATTAAAATTCGAAAACCGGTTTTCTGAAATGTCGGTTTTTGTATAAACCATAGTGGTTACCTGTTGTTCATCCAGTAATATATTATCGGATTAACCATTGCATTACCCATGGCTAACCAGTAGAAGCTCAAATACATTTGCTGGGTATAAGGCCAGTACATCAGCGATTTATCCACATGCATGTAGACAAAATAGAGCTGATAAGGCAGCCAGCAAACTGCAAAAATGCCCACGACGGCTGCGAACATCCTGACCACCTGAAAAAAAAAATAAAACGTGGTAAAATAGACACAGATTTTGTATATTTATTAACATTCCGTAGGGTAAGTTATTGTAATCGTCCAAAAATCGAAATTGAACATTTTTACATTTCTCGACGTTTTGAAGGTTTCTGAACATTTTGGCATACCTCAGAAAAAATGGATGTGTGTGTATGTATGTATGGATACAAATTTTCGTCCACGTTTTCGGGCGCATGGATCAACCGATTTAAATGGTTCAAAAAACATTCGATTCCTATTGATAGAGAGATGTGCTAATTAGTTTTTGGGAAAGGCAGGTCCAGCCGTTACGGAGATCCGGAGCAAAGAGTGCAGAAAATACAAATCGAGTTTTTGAGAAAACGGAGTATCGGATTTGAATGATCTAAAAAACATTCAATTTGTAATGATCGGGAGAAGAGGTGATTAGGTTTTGGCAAATGTAGGCTCAGCGCTTTCGGAGATACAGAGCTAAATGTGCAAAAATGGCAGTTTTTGAATGAACTAAGCGTCCGATTTGAATGATCTAAAAAAGTTTCTGCTTGTATTGACGAAACAATTGCTTTTGAGGATAAAAAATTATTACATCTTTTTTTATTTTTCATGAAATATTTTTGTAAATTTTGATTAAAAACTCAAAAAATTACCCAGGCTAAGCACAGTCTAAGCGCCACTCTGATACAAATGTTTACCCAAGTGCGTTTAGACTGTTTATGCACTGGAGCACTTTTCCAATTGTGTGAAAAATGTGAAAAAAAAACAATTTACTGACGAGCAATGTAAAACTTAATTTTTATTTTAAAAAAGGACTCTACTGACGAGCAATAGGATTTTTAATTCTCGTTTTAAAAAAGGACTCTACAGTCGAGCAAAGTAAAATTCAAATTAAAATACAAGAAAATGGACTCTACTGACAAACAAAGTGAAATTCAAATAAAAAGAGAACAAGAAAAAATACAAGAAAAGGAACCTTACTGACGAGTAAAGTAAAATCCGAACTAAAATAGAAAAAAGGGACTCTACTGACTAACAAAGTAATATTGAAATTAAAATAGAAAAAGGGACTCTACTTAAGAACAAAGTCAAATTCAAATTAAAATAGAAATGACTCTACTAGCAAGCGAAGTAAAATTAAAATTCAAATATAAAGTGAAATTGGAAATAAAAATAGGAAAAAAGGACTCTACTGATAGACTAAGTTAAATTTAAAACAGAAGAAAGGACTCTACTAACAAGCAATGTAAAATTTAATTCTCATTTGAAATAAAACGACTCTACTGACGAGCAATGTGAAATTCTAATAAAAATATAAAAGGGACTCTACTGACGAGCAAAGTGAAACTCAAAATTGAAATAGAAGAAAAGAACTCTACTGAGGAGCAAAGTAAAATTCAAATTGAAAACAAGAAAAGCAACTCTACTAACGAGCAACGTAAAATTCGAATTGAAAATAAGAAAAGCGACTCTACTGACGAGCAATGTGAAATTCAAATTCGAATACAAGAAAAAGGACTCTACTGACGACCAGAGTAAAATTCAAAATAAAACAGAAGAAAAAGGACTCTACTGACGAGCAAAGAAAAATCAAATTGAAAATAGGAAAAAAGGAAGTTAAATTTAAATTTCTTTTTAAAAAGGACTCTACTGACGAGCAATGTGAAATTCAAATTCAAATACAAGAAAAAGGACTCTACTGATAAAGTGAAATGCAAATTAAAATAGAAGAAAAATGACTCTACTGACGGGCAACATAAAATTCGAATTAAAATAGAAGAAAGGGGACTGTACTATCGAGCTAAGTAAAATTTAAATTTCTTTTTAAAAAGGACTCTACTGACAAAGTGAAATGTGAATTAAAATAGATAAAGGACTCTACTTACGAGCAAAGTAAAATTCAAATTAAAATAGAAGAAAAGGGACTCTACTATCGAGCCAAGTGAAATTTAAATTTCTTTTTAAAAAGGGCTCTACTGACGAGCAATGTGAATTTCAATTTCAAAAACATGAAAAAGGAATCTACTGACGAGCAAAGTAAAAACCAAATGGAAAATAGGAAAAAGTGACTCTACTGACAGGCAAAGTAAAAATTAAAATACAAGAAAAGGGACTTTAATGATAAATTGATTTATGATTCATATTTGATTTGCTCAGATCAATAACAAGATAGCAAAAATAATGAAAGTTACAGTATTTGTAATAATATATTTGAAAACGTTTAAAATTTCTCGAATATTTCGTTACGGTACAGGAAGTTCCGGCAATTCGCCTTAAGGCACGATGCCATAAACCACTAGTTTACATTAATTTCTACAATATTGCACATACATACCACTACTTTACAATCGTATACATCCTAGAAAATTTCCTTAACAAACTTGAGAAAGATTTATCAAAATCCGCATAATCGTTTAGAAGGAGTATACAGTGAGTGATTGTAATTTAATATGAACTTTATATAAGAGCAGTAAAGCTCAAATTAACTCTACGTTTTGTATGAGAAAAAAAGGGCTGTTTTTAGGCTTTTCCCGTCAATTAGTCGATTTTTTCTAGCCGTAAGAACCATCCTTGGACTTCAACGAACATTTTAAAAAAAGAATTGGCCAAATCGGTTCAGGTGTTGTTGAGTTATGCGCTTACCAACACATTTTGCGATTCATTTTTATATATAAGATCCACAAAACTAATTTTTTACTATCACAAGATGTTTTTTTGGGATTTTGTGGATATCTCGGCAACGCCTTAACCGATTTTTATGATTCAAAAATCATTAGATTTATCAACATTTCTATTTTTTCTGACCTTTCGTTTTCTGCAAATGGCATCAGCCTGTCTTTGTGTGTGTTCCCCAATTGACCTGCTGCCCCACAATTCTCTGCCCATTGCCCAGTAGCATCTGGACATCCCTGCTATAGGCATTAGATAAGTCACAATAAACAGGACAACCTGATAACTAGAAAAATTACCAAAAAATAAGATAATAAATATAATAGACTGATATAATAAAATAATAAACAAGATGCGGAACGATCATGCGAATTTTGATAAATCTTTCTGAAGTTTGTTAAGGGAATTTTCTAGGATGTATGTGATTATAAGGAACTGGGATGTATGTGCAATATTGTAGAAATAAAGGGAAAAAATGTAAAAAACGACATGCCATTGTTTGCATTTAAAACAGATGAAAACTATCATCTGCCAAAAATTTCAATTTACTTATGAACCTAGACAATATTAGAATTAGGGTTTGTCGGTTCTCAAAAACCGGTTTTAAAAACCAGTTTTTTGTCGAAAATTATGGAATTCGAAAACCGGTTTTTTAGTGAAAAAGGTCGGTTTTCACTGTATAAATGGAAAATGCCAAATATAGCAAAATACAAAAGATAGATGAAGGCGTTTTGATTCTTGAAATCATATCAGTACAATAGCATTTCACATCTTATCAGTCTGCAATGGTCCCAGAAAGGTTTTGTATATATTAATTTAGATTTTTATACCAGTGTATATATTAATTTAAATCAGTGTGACTTCTTTTTGAAAAAGTAACTTCCTTTACTCAAACTTAAAAAAAAAAGTTTTAAACCCTAGAAGCCACAAATTAAAGAACAAAAAACTTAGAATTATTATATCAGGCTTTAAAAACAAATTTAATTTGGTCGCAAGTATGAGAGTATTTTATATTTCAGAAAATTTTGTGAGTAAACAAAGGACACGTCTAAGTATTAATCCGATAGACGTTCTCAGTTTTTTTAAATCATATTATATTAAACACAAAAAACAATTAGAATGTTTAAAATTAGGTAATTAAAATTGCTCGGAACAGACAATACCCGAGTTTAGCTTAATTGTTTTCAAAACTAAAATTGATATTAACAAGTATATATAAACATGTATCTAATATTTTTTTTATTTTTTTTATTTAATGAATTTTTTTTATTTAAAAATGTATTATTTTAATTTATTCGAAAACTTTCCTTTTACTATCAGAAAAATATTTTTATTCTTATATGTGAAAATGATGCATGAATAACGAATAATTATTTTCAAAGTTATTTAATCAAGATCAACTATCATTTTTTAGTTCTACTAATTAAAATTAAAATAATTTTGTTTACTATCTATTAAGTTGAACAATAAATAAATTCAGTCAAATACTGATCTAAATTACACTAAATTTGCGGATAAATTACAGAATAATCGAGCAAAAATTTATTTTCTATATAAAATTCGAAAACCGGCTAAAACCGGTTTTTTAGTAAAATTAAAATTCGAAAACCGGTTTTCTGAAATGTCGGTTTTTGTATAAACCCTAATTAGAATATGTATAATAAATTTATGATTATGAATAAGAAAAATGAAATGCCTACATTATTATTGAAACATTAAGAAAAGATTTTTGTAAAATCTAAACTTTTAATGAAACAAAATTTTATTCGCTATCATTTAGCAAATTTTGCATATTTTTTTCCCATAAATGACAATTTTATATCCTACGTGTTTTTATCGCCTCTATGATGCAAAAAACTTTTTAATTTTCCAATTCATAAAGTTTTCTTTCACTAAAGAATAATGTTCGAATACTTTAAATGCAAATTTTTAGCAAAATGTGCGAATGCTTGACAATGGAGCAAAATTTGCATTGATTTAGCTTTTAAATATGGAGATTGTTAAATAAAACTTTTGTTCTGGAAAAGACTTTTCACAGACGAAAAATTAATCTATGTAATTAGTTATTGACAAAACTTTTGATAGGGGATGTATATATTTTTGGGTAATAAATAATTTGCTAATTTTATGTATTCCTGACGTTACAAGTAAAAATATTGATGTTTTTGTGCAGATTTAATGAATTTTTCAAAAAGCAAGTTTTGTGGTAAAGGGTTACTCATTTTTTTGAGAATAAATCCTTATTACATCTTCTAAAGCGTCAAATCAATTTGAACATAATTTATATGATTGTTTCTAGGATTAAATAAAATTAAATTGTAATTTTTAGTTTAATTCAGTTTAGTTAGGATTTTATTATACTTACATATAATCCATTTTCGAGACATCTGAAGATCCATCAGGCCAAACTAGTATACAGGCTGTTAAATGGTATTTTTCACTAAAAATATAATCATAATTAAAAAAATATATATTATAAATATAATAGTTCAAAAAAATTGTTAAACTTTGACATTAAAATCTTTGTATGCTGTCCAAATGGCTTTAGTTTCAACGCTTTGGTTTAAAGTTTTATTTATTTTATTCTAGTTTTTTTGTGTTCCTATATGTTATTATATATCGTTGGAAAGTCTATAAAATTATCTACAAATCATGTAATAATAAGTTAAAAAATATATATTACAAATATAATAGGTTCAATACTAAGTTCTAAAAAACTTAAACTTTTTAAATATAAATGAGTCTAGCAAAAACCTAAAAAAAATGTAATAGGAAGCTTATAAAAATCTATTAAGAACTTCAAAAGAATCTTATAAGAATTTAGCTCAAATTAAATAAGAATGTAGTCAAAAAATATTATTTTTTGTAAATATATTACAAATATAATAGTTTCAATTCAAAACTAAGAAAATAAAACTAATACAAATTGAATAGAAATCTTATAAAAAACTATTAAGAACTTCAAAATAAACTTATAAGAATTTAGCTCAAATTAAATAAGAATCTAGTCAAGAAATAATATTTTTTGTACATATATTACAAATATAATAGTTTCAATTCAAAACTAAGTTTAAAAAAACTTAAACTTTTTTAATATGAATGAGTCTTGCAAAAGTCTAATAAAAATTTAATAGAAATCTTATAAAATTCTATTAAGAACTTCAAAAGAATCTTATAAGAATTTAGCTCAAATTAAATAAGAATCTAGTCAAAAAATGATATTTTTTGTAAATATATAATTACAAATATAATAGTTACAATTCAAAACTAAATTCAAAAAAACCTAAATAAACTTGTTAAATATAAATGAGTCTAGCAAGAACCTAATAAAATTTAATATGAATCTTTTAGTTTTTATAAAAGCAAACGCACGAAAATACAACAAGAATCAAAAGTAATGTTGCAATATTTTTTTAACATTTTTTCAATATTTTTTGTATTAGAATTTTGAAATAAACATAAAATAAAATGCAGTACCAAATAATTGGTATCTAGTACATTGCAAAATTTATAATAATATTAATAATGAAATGCTCTTGCAAGTTGTTTTCTTTGTATAAGAATATGAAATTTGTTATGTCTATTTTAATGATTTTTTATTTGAAGCTGATTAAATTATCAGCAAACTATGTAATAAAAAAATAGTAAAAATGTATGTAATTTAAATTTATTGCCCCGGGTGGATTTTATCGGTTACATTTTTCATATTTAGTATAATTATGCTCCGATTTATGTACGGTCTTATACATTGCAATATATAGTTGAAAAGTCTATAAAATTATCTACAAATCTGTATCTAAAACCATATAACTGTTAGAACAAAATTATGTAATAATAAATTGTTGAACTTTAAAATTGAAATCTGTAGCGTTCACATTATTTTAACTTTAATGCTTTGGTTTGAAATTATATAAATTTTGCTATAATTTATATAAAAACATTAATGGTGTTATATATCTTTAGAAAGCTGATAAAATTATCTATAATACAGTGTATACAATTTTAAATATATTTTTTTAAAATAAACTTTTAAATATAAATAAGTCTTGCAAAAACCCAATAAAAACTTAATAAAAATCTTATAAAAATCTGTTAAGAACTTTAAAAAAATCTTATAAGAATTTAGGACAAATTAAATAAGAATCTTGTCAAAAAATAATATTTGGGCTGATGAGAATCTTTATAAGAATCTTATAAAAACACAAAATATACAATTAAAGTAATTACATATTTTTTATGTTTTTTTGTTTTTTTCTCTTACTTGTAAACTACAGTGCTAGAATACATAAGACAGGGTATTCCCAAAATCATTCCAGCAAACCAAATTGCAGCTATGGCTAATAAAGAGCATTTTTTCGACATTCTTGGTTCTAGAGGCCTCACTATGGCCATGTACCTAAAAAAATAATATATTTTTAGTACTAAATATTTTCTTATAATGTGTAGATTATATGTATTATATAACTTTTGTGGTTTCGGTGCAAATACATACAATAATTTACCTAAAGATAACATGTGCAACGTATTGAAATTTGTGGGCAAAGTTTGCACATTTGTAGATGATTTTGTATTGATAACAATGTGCTGAGTTTTGGAATTAATGGGGATGATAATTTCAAAAGTTGTTAGATGTAGATGAGAAAATTGTTGGGATTTTAATATTTATTAATATTTCAGTTTCATATTAGTTTTATCAGTTGCACTTTATTTATATTCACGATTAATTTGTTAAAAATATTTGTAATATAACAATTGTATTATATATTTTTAAAAAGCTTATAAAATTATTCACAAGTCTGTATATAACGTTTTTAAATTTTTGAAAGAAAATTATTTAGGAAAAATAAGTGAACATCAAAATTTGTGTATCTAAATAGATTTCAAAGGTTAAATTTTTTGTATTTATCAATATTTTATTCTAATTTTTTTGTGTTCTTATATGTTGTTATATATCGTTGGAAAGTCTATAAAATTATCTACAAATCTGTGTATAACAATTTGTATATGTTAGATCAAAATTATAAGGAAAAAAATCGTTAAACTTTGACATTAAAATCTTTGTATGGTGTTCAAATTGCTTTAGCTCCAACGGTTTGGTTTAAAGTTTTATTCATTTTATTCTAAATTTTTTGTGTTCCTATATGTTGTTATATATCGTTGGAAAGTCTATAAAATTATCTACAAATCTATGTATAATAATATGTTTATGTTAGAACAAAATTATATGAAATGAAATTTTAAACTTTGACATTGAAATCTTTGTATTAAATAGAAATTAAATTGCTTTAGCTGCAACGCTCTGGTTTAAAATTTCATTTATTTTGTTATAATTTTATTAAACTTATTATGAGTATTATATATGATTAGATAGCTAATAAAATTATCTACAATCACGTATATATTTCTTTAAAATTCTTGGAATAAAATTGTCTAGAAACAACTATTCAGTCATTTGCGAAGTCAAGAAAAAGAATTTTTTTTTATGTTTTTTATCCAAAGCCTCAGTGCACAATCTCATCCAATACCTAAATATGATTTTATTCTATTTCAACTTCAATTTTTCAGACAATCGTCTAATTCTTTGTGTATAAAAAATATTTTGGCAAAGTAAACAAAAGTCAAAGTAGTAAATAATTTTATACAAATGTCTTATCAAAAATATGATAGAAAAATAAATTGTTGTGCAATGTGAAAACTTTCAATATTGAAAATGATAACATAAGTATTAAAATAGCATTTTGTAACCTGAAGAATAGGAAAATAATCACTTTAGATAAAAAGTCGGGTAGATATGTCAATGAAGACAAAAGTACCATCAAATAAAATTGCTACTGTGTTATAGAAAATTGTCAAAAAAAATCTTAAAAGCAACTAGAATCTTATACCAGAAGTTTGTGCTTATTTGCATAACAAATGTATATTTCAGACAACCCAGTTAAATATTTAGTAATTTTAAAATTTGCTGTAAAAGTAGACATATTAAAGTACACTATAACCAAGTTACAGCATTTTAGCAAAACCAGTGCAATTTTAAAAAAATATTCAACATGATATCTTCATCTTCTGATACTCAAACATATATGTACAGATCTATATATAAATGTCTGGATATATTATTAAAATAATTTACAACATGTTCTGAGATGTATATGGAGTAAAATGTGCGTTAAAACTTTTCAAAGACACTTTTACATATGTTAGCAACTCCTTTATATAAGTAAAGTGCTACTTCTCATACATCTAACTTATTTTCAACTTCAACAAAATATAATATTCTGTTTGCGACAGTAAAAGTTCTTGGAAAAGTTAAAAGACGTGTGCGCAGTATAAAAAACCTATTTGAAATGTGTGAAAATTGTTTATATATTGTAAACTGAGTTGATAGTAATATTTCTTGTGACGTCAGATAATAAAATTAATGAAAAATTTATAAAAAAGTTCAAATTGTGTTAGAATATTTATTTTAAATTATGTTGTTTAAAAAATATATTTTATGTATAGTGTTAATAATAATAAAAATGCATTACAAAAGTGTCCAAAATAATTTTTTATAAAAGCAAATGTACTCATGAAAATACAACAAGAATAAAGAGTAATGTTGCAATCTTTTTTTTAACATTTTTTCAATATTTTTTGTACTAAAATTCCAAAATAATAATAAAATAAAATGCAGTGCGATTTAGTATGTCCAAATAATTGGTATCTAGTACATTGCAAAGTTTAGAATATTATCAATAAAATTACAGTATTTTTATGTATATTACAGTAATTTTTGATTTAAAGCTGATAAAATTATCAGCTACATTTTATTTGTAATAAAATAAATACAAAAATATATAAATAATTGAAAAAAATGTATAAAATTTAAAATTAGTTGCCCTGGGTGTATTTCATCGATTACATTTATCATATTTAGTATAATTATGCTCAGATTTATGTACGATTTTATACATTGCGATATATCGTTGAAAAGTCTATAAAATAATCTACAAATCTGTATCTAAAAACATATAACTGTTAGAACAAAATTATGTAAAATAAATTGTTAAACTTTAATATTGAAATCTGTATATGTGAGCGCCTGATTTTAACTTTGAAATTATATTTATTTTGCTGTTTATATAAATACATTAATGGTGTTATATATCTTTAGAAAGCTGATAAAATTATCTATAATACAGTGTATAAAATTTTGAATATTTTGGAACAAAATTGTCTAGAAAAGTGGTTTAAACTTTTGTACTAAAGCAGAATTATATGTTTTATATCAAGCCCCAAATAAGCATTACCCTGTCCACAAATGATAAAAAATCATTTAATCCAACCAAGTGAATCACAATATATATTATATTACCTATATACAAGTTATTTCCCATAGAAAGTGTTCAATCAGGCAAAAAATTGGCCTATTGGCATAGAATAAATCCTTGTATATACTTTTCTTGTTTATTTTACGTGTTTTCGATATTTAATCAATAAATACACTTAATTAGATTTGTTTGATGGACTTTTGTTTACTTTGCCAAAATATTTTTGGTACACAAAGAATTTGAGGATTGTCTGAAAGAGGTTGAAATAACATAAAATCATATTTAGGTGTTAGATGAGATTGTGCACTGAGGGTTTGGATAAAGAACATAGAAGGAAATTCTTTTTTTTGGCTTCCCAATTTTTTTCTAGAAAATTTTATTCCAAGTATTTTTCAGAATTATATACGTGATTGTAGATAATTTTATTAGCTATCTAACGATATATAATACTAATAATATGTTTATTAAAATTATAACAAAATAAATAAAACTTTAAACCAAAGCGTTGAAGCTAAAGCAATTTGGACGCGATACAAAGATTTTAATGTCAAAGTTTAAAATTTTTTTTTATATAATTTTGTTCTAACATATACAAATTGTTATACACAGATTTGTAGATAATTTTATAGACTTTCCAACGATATATAACAACATATAATAATACAAAAAAATTAGAATAAAATAAATAAAACTTTAAACCAAAGCGTTGAAGCTAAAGCAATTTGGACACCATACAAAGATTTTAATGTCAAAGTTTAACTATTTTGTTTCATATAATTTTGTTCTAACATATACAAATTGTTATACACAGATTTGTAGATAATTTTATAGACTTTCCAACGATATATAACAACATATAAGAATACAAAAATTTAGAATAAAATAAATAAAACTTTAAACCAAAGCTTTGAAGCTAAAGCAATTTGAACACCATACAAAGATTTTAATGTCAAAGTTTAACAATTTTTTTCACATAATTTTGTTCTAACATATACAAATTGTTATATACAGATTTGTAGATAATTTTATAGTCTTTCCAACGATATATAACAACATATATACAAGATCGCCAAAAAATTAGAATAAAATATTGATAAATACAAAAAATGTAACCTTTGAAATCTATTTAGATACAAAAGTTTTGAAGTTCACTTATTTTTCCTCAAGAATTTTCTTCCAAAAATTTAAAAACGTTATATGCAGATTTGTGGATAATTTTATAAGCTTATCAACAATATATAATACTATTGTTATATTATAAATATTTTTAACAAATTAATCGTGGAAAAAAACTGCAACCGATAACACTAATATGAAACTGAAATATTAATAAATATCAAAATCCCAACAATTTCCTCATATATTTTATATAAAAATATATATCATTCAACACTTTGTATCCCATACAATATCATATCTCTCATATAAGTTTTACGATTCCTAATAAAACCCCTTAAACCTTTCAACCCTTTTTAGGTCAATAGAATAGAAAATCTCATAGTACATAAGTTTAAATATTATTTATTGACAAACAGAAAAATTGGTCTTTGAAATTCTGGATTATAAAATATTATGCATTTGATATTATATATTGTATAAAAAGGGTTTAAAGGATGTTATTTACATTTTTTTCAACCCTTGTCATATGCATTAAGGACTTTCATATCAAAAACGTAAAAGATTGCTTAAGAGTGAAATATCAAATTCAAAGTCGTTTTATTCAAAACTTTTATATAGGAGTGTATAAAAGTGTTCCTTAGGAAATGTTGTAAATTGTATCTAGTTTCACCATATCTAACTGAAAAGAGGTAGTTTCTTATAAAATTTTTGAGTTATTTAACAAAAACCAAAAAAAATCCCAAATTTTCCTCCATCTATTTTCCTCCGTATATCTTCACCCCAAATACATAAATCCTCGCCAACATATATGCACACATACGTCAAATTCCCATTACATAATATGTCATATAATTTTGTGAAATATTTTGAAATTTAAATGCAAAAATAAATATAAATTCAGAAATGTGTCACCTGTCGAATGAGATGCCTGTGAGTGTGAAAATGCTCGCAGCTACCGTCACGTTTGCAATAAAGTTGTTTATTGTGCAATACCAGTCGCCGAAGATCCAGTCGCTGGAAAAATAAAAAAAAAATAGTTTTAGTTGAAAATAGTGGTTAAAATTGAGGGATAAGATAGTTGAATGTTTGTTCTAAATTCTAAAAATATTTGCTGCGCAAAAAGTTGGTTTTTAAGACCTTAAATATTAAATACAAAGTGGTAGTTACAATTGTTGGAAAAATAAAATGCTGTAATGACTTGCGTCAGGAATTATTAAAATTTAGCAAAAGTTTTAATGAAAAAATTTACCAAAACTTATTGTAAATTTTAGCTAAGATTCTAGTATAATTTATAAAAATATTTGCCTTGACAAAATGTGACTGTAACAAATTTAAAAAAATATAATAAAATTTTGAGTATTTTTTTATACATTGTCTCATATTTAAGACTAATTTAAAAAAATACCGGGTTGCCATAAAATACTATTTTGTTAGAAAAAATTATAGATTACACAATTTTCAACATATTTTTTAAAAACACGATGAACATTTAGCTCTTAGTTTGAAAGTTAAAAAAGTTGCATCGGAAAAATGTCCTATTTTGTTACGAGTGATATGTAACAAGAATAAAGACATTCTACACGATTTTAAAGTATACCGAGTTACTTTAGAACATTACTATATCAAAAAATAATATAGATTATTTAATTTTAAACAAAATTCTTCAAATGCACTATTTACTTATCACTTTTAGTTCAGAAGTTACACGTAGTGAAACAAATTATGTTTTTTTTCAAGTGCTCTATTAATAAATTCACAAATACGTTTTGTGTACTATAAATAGTATAAATTTATTACACCTATGCATGTATTTATACTCGTATATATCTCTATATATAATTAAATTTCCCCAAAGTGCCAACTTTTCCCTTATTTTCGCCCTTTGTATAAGTTTGATTGGAAAACTAAGAAGTTTTCGCGAACGATTAATTTGTTTTCTGTTTCTGGAATGTTTCTTTCAATGTTCTCTTAAATAGATTAAATCGGTAAGTCGCTTCTTTTGTTAATTTATTAATTGCATCTTTAGAAAATAACTTTTGAAAAGACATATAAAAAAAACAAGATTTCTGAGTGCAAAAATATTTTGTTATAAATTTTATATTAGGTTTTTTGTATAGATTTCCAAGAGCAAGTTGATGTTTTTCACATAATTTTGAGATATATTTGGTTACTAAAATATAATATAAATATAAAGAAAGAAAAAATATAATAAATATAAAGAGGAGAACATTATATACATACTAAACCAGGAAAAAACACAAAGAATATATATAATATTATCTATATAAAAATGGAGCTCTCGATAAAATGATCCGCTAAAACTCGAAAACGGCTAAACCGATTTGGCCAGTCTTATTCTTGAAAAAATCGTGTTAATCAGTAGGTTGTCGGAAAGGTGAGATATTATTTCAAAATTGCGTAGAAACTTTACATTTTTGTGGAAGCGTAATTTGAATAAAACAATGGACGGTGGCTAATACGTCAAGTGTCAAATGTTTTTGACAGATGTTGTTGAATTACGTTTAATAGGATGTTTTACGTGAATATTATTTAATTATGATTAAATTGTAGTAAGTAGTTTTGTTTGTAGTTATATTCATACACAAAATCGTTAGTAAACGTTTTGACGTAAACAAATTGACGGCTTAAAATATATTTTAAAAATATAAAGCGTTGTAATACAGTTATGAAATTATAGTATGTTATTTCTTAATATGTGTACTGAATTTTAAAAATATAAAATCAAATATGTTTCTAACAGAAGAAACTAAAAAATTGCAATGCACACTTGCACACTCTATTTTTATTAGTTGCGAAACGACGGTTTGATATGATATGAGATGTACTTTTGAAAAATGTTTTAAAAATATACAATATTACACTAGAGCTATAAAATTTTAGTATGTTATTACCCAATATATGTACTCAATTATAAAAATATAAAATCACATATGTTTCTAACAAAAAAAGCTATAAATGTGCAATTTTGTAAACAAATTTACTCTCGCATATCTAGTTTCCAATAGTTGCAAGTCCACGGTTTGATGAGTATTTTGAAAAATATTTAAAAATATAAAACGTTATACAAGAGTTACAAACTTTTAGTATGTTATTTCTTGATATGTGTACTAAATTATAAAGGTATAAAATCACACATATTTCTTACAAAAACAGCTATAAATTTGCAATTTAGTAAAATCTTGTAATAGGGCCGCAAGTGTTACTACAAACTCAACAATATCAACTTTTTTGAAATGTTAATATTTTTTTGATTCTCTAGAAATTGTTTAGAATATACCTTACTTAGCGAAATAATGTTTGCCGGGTCAGCTAGTATATATATATATATATATATTTATATATATATATATATATAAATATATATATAAATATAAATATGTATATATATATATATATATATATATATATATTATTTACAAAGTACAAAATTAAATTCACCCCATACGTTATTCGAGACGATCTCTCCACCATTTTTACTTTCATATATAAAAAGCGCTCAATAAATATAATAAAAGTTTTATTTGAATACTTTAGTACTTTTATTCTTCTAAGAAAGGAAACACTCTGGAAAAAAGTCGAAAAAAGTCTTTTGAAGCACACATGCCAGAAATTCCATTAACTGGCGACGGTAGGAGCCAAAAAAAGGAAAAAAATATTAAAAAAATATAAAAAACTAATAAATAGTTAAAGTCCTACAAAAATTAAGAAATGATACCAAATTTAACCATTACCCTATATTTATTTATTATTTAATTATATAGCCCACAGATTACTCCAAGAGGACTCAAAAATACAGTTATTTTACATAATGAATAACAATTAAAATATATACAAAATTACAATATATAGTTATTAACATAAAACGCTTAACATAAAATTACATATAATGCAGAATGTAACAATAATATTTATAAACAGAATAAGATAAAATAATGAGATATTTGAAAAGAAAATAAAAAGGTTAACTTGTGCACATGGAGATTATTTGATTAGGTGAAGTGTTGTGAATATCTATTTCATTATTAATTAAGTTAAAGTTAGAGGACATAAGTAAAATAGGCGAATTTAAGAGAGAATTAGATTTAGGAGTAGGATAATCGAAAAATAATTGTGAATATTAAAGGATAGTTGGTTAAGAATAAGAGGACAGTCTATAGAATTATTGCAAAATTTAAATAAGAACATAATTGTACAGATAAATCGACATGGGGCAAGGGAAGGAATACCAATAATAAATATATAATAAAATATTATTACAAATATTCAATAACTATCTCCATGCAACTATTATCCCCAAAGGTGTGTTTTTCCCCAATTTCGTTGCCGAAACGTGACTTTTTCCTTTCGTAATATTCTGATTATCCGATGGGACGTCCCTGGGACATCCCAAGGACGTGCATAGGACGTAATTTGTGTACTTTTGTTATGTCTTTGTCGGGGTCAGCATGATGACAATTGTTAAGGGACAGGGACAGGGACAATTGTCGAGAAAATAATTTTTTTATTGTCGCAGAAAATAAAGGAGAAACGTGCTTTTAGGAAAGGATAGATTTACATAACTTGCAGAAAAATAAGAAAATTATGAAACGTTATTTACATGTACCGAAAATAATCTTTAACGATCTAAAATAAATTATTGACGTGGAATGAAATGATGTTTTGTAACTTCTACAAAGTTCGTCTGATGTAAATGAAATATTTTGGAAATTTGTTCAAAATTTAATACTGAATAAAATTAAATTCTCTACAATTTTTATTAATATTCTAAAACCGTAAAGTAACTAGGTGTACTCTAAAATTACATTTGAAAATTGCATGAATTAATTTTCATAGATCGTGCTTTTAACAAAAATAGTGTTTTTGTTTACTAAAGCTTAAATAACTTTTTAAATTGTTCAGCAATACTAAATGGCGTATTTAGTTAACTTTTACAGTATTAAATTATCTATGATTTTTGTTAATATTCCAATGGCCTACAGCAACTCGGTATACTTTAAAATCACATTTGAAATCTGCATAAATTTTCTTGCACGCACTTGTAACAAGAATAGTGTTTTTTTCTACTACAGCTTCAATAACTTTTTAAATTGTTCGACAATACTAAATGGCGTATTCAGATAACTTCTACAGTATTAAATTATCTATGATTTTTGTTAATATACTAATACCCTACAGCAACTCGGTATACTTTAAAATTGCATTTGAATGCATGCAATTACTTTTACATATCATTTTCGAAGTCTTGTCTTTTGCATGGGTTTTGAGTACATTTTAGGCTACCAAACCTTAAAAACTAGCTCTATTACTATTTATTATTTACAGTAGGCTTTCTAAAAGTCTAGCCGATTCAATTTAAGCACTTTAAAATTTGTCCAGACAACAATTTCAGGCAATTCATCACATTTAAAGTCGAAAACTGACCGAAAGTTTCGTCTCTGAAAGTGAAAGCCTCTTATGGTAACATACTCGTATTTTGCATATTGGGGGATCCTTTGCAATTTGTCTGGGAAATAAATTGAGATATAAAGGACTTTGTATTTATTATACACACGTATTTGAATATTAATTTATTCGTAAATTAAAATGTCATTTTGGCTCTGGCATGAATATAAATGATAGCAACAGTAATAATATAAATGATAGCAATAGTATTAAAATAAATAATATTTTTTTTAGTTTTGGAGGCAATTTTAGAGTTGCTGTAGGTCATTATAATATTTGACAAAATTATTCATAATTATATATTAAATAAATTTTCCTAAAATTATATTTAAATTACACCAACAGTTTAGAATTTGCAGCCAATATAAGATGTGTATGTGCAAATAAATCGACAATTAGAGTATTAAAGTTTGAAACACGTTTTAGAGTATACCGAGTTGCTGTAGGTCATTACAATATTCGGTAAAATTATTGATTATTTTATATTCTAAAATTTTTCTTAACACTGTATTTAAATTACACAAATAGTTTAAAAATTATAGAAGATATAAGATGTGTAGGTGCAAATACATTGATAATTAGAGTATTAAAGTTTACAACACCTTTTAGAGTATACTGAGTTGGTGTAGGTCATTACAATATTTGGCAAAATTATTTATTATTTTATATTCTACAAATTTTTCTAACATTGTACTAAAATTACACAAACTCTTTAAAAGTTACAGATGATATAAGATGTGTAAATCATTTAAACTGTTTAAGACTTGCATGCAATTTAACAAGTAACTACATTCTAATCGTGTTTCGAGAAATTTTGTGTTTTTAATTACTATTTTGAAGTATACTAAGTATAGTATAGTTGCTGTGAAGTTTTATGTTATAAACAAGCTGATTGATTTTTTAATTTTGTACAAATTTGTCAAATATTTTATTTATTTTAGACAGACCGTTTAGAAGTTACAAGAGATATAATAAATAAATACACAAGTAAATTGTATTGAATTTATACATATATACATATATATATATATATATATATATATATATATGTGTGTATGTATGTATATATATATATATATGTGTGTATGTATGTATGTACATGTATGTATTTATCTTGATCTATTCTCAAAACAATTTAATTAAATCTGAGACAAACCGCCGAGTAATTGAGAAATTCTCAAAAGACCACTAAAGTCCATTTCACACTTGACAATTTCTATTCATCGTCGAACAAAAGTTGAAACGATTTACAAAGAGAATCACAAAAGAAAAGACGGCTTTATATTGCAGATGAATTGGTCGAAGCAAAGGGCCCTATGGGCCAATTTAGATGATTAAAAAACATTAGTTTGGGAGATTTAAGTGGATTGGAATGGATATAGAATTTTAATTTGATTATTTGTAGTATTTGGCTAAGATTTAGTATTTTTTTGGGGATTATATGGGCCCTAAGAAGGACCATAAACTTACACAGAAGTAATTACTGGCCCAAAAGTCAATAAAACTCTTATTTTCCTCAAAATTTAGAAATTTGTTCTAAAATTACGCCGCAGGACATTAATATGACTTGGAGGACATTAAATGGGCCCTGATTAAGGCCATAAATTTTGACACAAATTATTACTGGGCCAAAAATTAAATAACGATCCAAAAATTCTAATTTTATTCAAAATTTAAACATAACTGAATAACAACTTTACAATTGTTTTTTTTTTAATTTAGAAATACTAAAGTTACAGGGCAGGACATTAAGTGGTCCCTTAATAGGGCCATAAGCTTAGACATAAGTAATTGCTGGCCCAAAAGTCAACAAAACGTTTATTTCCTTCAAAATTTAGAGATTTGTGCAAAAATTACGACGCAGCACGTTAATGTGACTTAAATGGGCCCTGAATAAGGCCATAAATTTAGACACAAGTTATTATTGGGCCAGAATTTAAATAAGTTTAACAACAATCCAAAAAATTATTATTTTCTTCAAAATTTAAACAAAACTGAATAACAACTTCACAATAGTTTTTTTCAAAATTTAGAAATACTAAAGTTACAGGACAAGATATTAAGTGGGCCCTAAAGAGGGCCATAAACTCGTACATAAGTAATTACTGTCCCAAAAGTCAACAAAACTTTCATTTCCCTCAAAATTTAGAAATTTGTTCTAAAATTACACGCAGGACATTAATGTGATTTAAATGGGCCCTGAATAAGACCATAAATTTCGACACAAGTGAATACTGGGCCAGAAATTAAATAAGTTTAACGACAATCCAAAAAAATTTTATTTTCTTCAAAATTTAAACAAAACTGAATAACAACTTCACAATAGTTTTTTTCAAAATTTAGAAAAACTAAAGTTACAGGACAAGATATTAAGTGGGCCCTAAAGAGGGCCATAAACTCAGACATAAGTAATTATTGGCCCAAAAGTCAACAAAACTTTTATTTCCCTCAAAATTCAGAAATTTGTGCAAAAGTTACAGTGCTGGACATTAATGTGACTTAAATGGGCCCTGAATAAGGCCATAAAATTAGACATAAGTAATTACTGGGCCAGAAATTAAATAAGTTTAACGACAATCCAAAAAAATTTTATTTTCTTCAAAATCCAAACAAAACTGAATAACAACACTACTATTGTTTTTTTCAAAATTTAGAAATACTAAAGTTACAGGACAAGATATTAAGTGGGCCCTAAAGAGGGCCATAAACTCAGACATAAGTAATTATTGGCCCAAAAGTCAACAAAACTTTTATTTCCCTCAAAATTCAGAAATTTGTGCAAAAGTTACAGTGCTGGACATTAATGTGACTTAAATGGGCCCTGAATAAGGCCATAAAATTAGACATAAGTAATTACTGGTCCAGAAATTAAATAAGTTTAACAACATTCCATAAATTCTTATTTTCTTCAAAATCCAAACAAAACTGAATAACAACACTACTATTGTTTTTTTCAAAATTTAGAAATACTAAAGTTACAGGACAAGATATTAAGTGGGCCCTAAAGAGGGCCATAAACTCGTACATAAGTAATTACTGTCCCAAAAGTCAACAAAACTTTCATTTCCCTCAAAATTTAGAAATTTGTTCTAAAATTACACGCAGGACATTAATGTGATTTAAATGGGCCCTGAATAAGGCCATAAAATTAGACATAAGTAATTACTGGTCCAGAAATTAAATAAGTTTAACAACATTCCAAAAATTCTTATTTTCTTCAAAATCCAAACAAAACTGAATAACAACTTTACAATTGTTTTTGTCAAAATTTAGAAATACTAAATGTACTCGGCAGGATATTAAGTGGGCCCTAAATAGGGCCAAAAACTTAGACAAAAGAAATTACTGGCCCAAAAGTCAACAAAACTTTTATTTCTCTCAAAATTTAGAGATTTGTTCTAAAATTACGACGTAGGACATTAATGTGTTTAAATGGGCCCTAAATAAGGCCATAAATTTAGGCACAAGTAATTACTGGGCCATAAATTAAATAAGTTTAACAACAATCCAAAATTTCTTATTTTATTCGAAATTTAAAGATATTTTTAAAATTACAGGTCAGGATATCAATGTGACCCATATTGGCCCTAAGCAGGGCCATGAATTCAGACATAGGTGAGTACCGACCCAAATATAAATAAAAAACTTTTTTTCTGTAATATAATATATAAATAAAAATAAAAATATAAATAAATAAATACGTAATTTCTAATATTTTTTCTGACTGAAATTAAAAAAATATATTTTTTTTTAATTATTTCTTTAAAATCTGTATTTTTATCTTTCACATCGACTTTTCATCAATTTTCCTCAGCCCCATAGTGGCATTCAAAGAATTATAAATGTAAAAATCGCAAGAAGCTTTTCTTAGGAAAATTCTTCAACGTCTTTGAGTGAAAAAGAGGAAACCGGTTTCTCGGTTATTTATGGTTTCTGAATAATTGTTCCCTCTTTTTGAATAAGGAAATTCCTAAAGAAATTTCCTTTCTCTGTACCAAAAAGGACGACAATGGGGCTATTTTGGGATGAAAGTAATTGCTAATGCTCTTAGGTAATATATATATATATATATATATATATATATATATATATAAATTATTTCCTCGGGCATATAATTTTATATCGATTTAATTCTACTAATGTACATTTAAACACTGTATGTACATTTTAATTCCATGTTGTTTGTTTTATCCAAAGTATAATTATATACATATATATATATATATATATATATATATATATATATATATAATTATTAACGCCTGCAGCAACTTGCCAAAAGTAATTAATATTCTAGAATTATGTAATTAGTTAAATTAGTCGATAGCCCAAACAAAATTTTATTAGTTTAGTAGTTTCTTGTTTGATTTACAAACATTAATGGTAGACAGAGATCTGGGAGTAAAATTGTAATGAGATAATTTCAGAAGCGATTTTAGAGTATACCGAGTTGCTTTAGAGCTTTTGAATGTTAACACAAAAAATAGATCATTTAATTTTGAAAAAGTTATCTGAATATATTGTTTAGGGTTGTTGAACAAATTAAAAAGTTATTGAAGATTTAGTCAAAAAAGGCAGACAAAATTTTATTAATTTAGTAAAGTTTCTTGTTTGATTTACAAACATTAAAGATAGACAGAGCTCTGGGAGTGAAATTGTAAAGAGATAATTTTCGAAGCTATTTTAAAGTATACCGAGTTGCTATAGGGTAAAAGTATATTAACAAAAATTGTTGATAATTTAATATTGAAAAAGTTATCTAAATATATTGTTTAGGGTTGTAGAACAATTTCAAAAGTTATTGACGATTTAGTCAAAAAAGGGAGTACCAAGTTGAAAATAGAGTAATTAAGCATTAAGAATAATTAAGCAGTAAGAATAATTAAGCAGTTTTCAAATGTGATTTTAAAGTGTAGCGAGTTGCTTTAGGCTTTTAAAATATTAACAAAAATCATAGATAATTTGATTTTGTAAAAGTTTTCTAAATACACCATTTAGTATTGTTGAACAATTTAAAAAGTTATTCGAGTTTCAGTGAAAAAAATTATTATTGTTAGATAAAAAATCATGTCGTTTTCCAATGCGTTTTTAAAGTATACCGAGTTACTGTAAAGTCTTAGTATATTAATAAAAATCGTAGATAATTTGATTTTATAAAGCAATATATTCGTCTAAGACCGATTCAACTAATTATAACCCTGTGAAAAGTTATAACACAAACAATCAATCAAATGCAAACTTGGAAATAGACTATTACTTGTTGTAACTTTCTGAAAAAACTCACTTGATGTTTGCAATGAAAACAAAATGTAGGTGTAAGGTTTCAAAGAAAAATGTATCTAGTTTTTACCCTTTTAAGACAATTTTATCAAATTTCATCTCTATAAAAAGTTTTTTTAACAAAAACTAAAAATTTATCGTCACCATCATATCCCATAATATACATACATAGGTAATAGGTATAATTCTTAGAATTCGACTCTAAATTATTCAAATTTTTAGTATATTTTTAAAAATTGTAGAGGATTTAATTTTGTAAAAGTTTTCTGAATACACCATTTTGGGTTGTCAAACAAATTAAAAAGTTATTAGAGCTTTTGTAGAAAAAACACTATTTTTGTTACAATCACGGTGTATAATTTTTTTTGCAGTTCTCTAAATCAATTTTAGAGTATACCGAGTTGCTTTAGGGTAATAAAATATTAACAAAAACTTCAGATAATTTAATATTGTGAAAGTTTTCTTAATACACCATTTAGTGTAGTTGAACAATTTAAAAAGTTATTGAAGCTTTAGTAAACAAAAACACAATTTTTGTTAAGAGCGCGATATATGAAATGAATATGATATATGAAGAATTATGCGCGTTTTCAAATGTGATTTTAGAGTATACCGAGTAGCTATAGGGTTTTAGAATATTAATAAAAATCGTAGATCATTTGATTTTATAAAAGTTTTCTAAATACACCATTTAGTATTGTTGAACAATTTAAAAAGATATTGGAGTTTTTGTAGAAAAAACACTATATTTTATATAAGTGCGGTGCAAGAAAAATTATGTTTTTAAATGCAATTTTAGAGTATACCGAGTTGCTGTAGGGTCTTAAAATATTAACAAAAGTCATAGATAATTTAATAAATAATAAATAATTTGCAAAAGTTGTCTAAATACACCATTTAGTATTGTCAAACAAATTAAAAAGTTATTGAAGCTTTAGTATAAAAAACACTATTTTTGTTATAAGCGCGATGTATGAAAAATTATGCAGTTTTTTAAACCAATTTTAAAGTATACCAAGTTGCTGTATGGTCTTAGTATATTAATACAAATCGTAGATAATTTATTTTATAAAAGTTTACTGAATACACTAGTTTGGGTTGTCGAACAATTTAAAAAGTTATTGAAGATTTAGTTAACAAAGGCACTATTTTTGTTACAAGCATTGAGTATAAATAAATCACGCAGTTTTCTAATGCGGTTTTAAAGTATACCGAGTTGCTTTAGGGTTTTCAAATATTAATAAGAATTGTAGAGAATTTAATTTTATAAAAATTTTCTAAATACACCATTTAGTATTGTTGAACAATTTAAAAAGTTATTTAAGCTTTAGTAAATGAAAACACTATTTTTGTTACAAGAAATTAAACTAAATATATAATTATATTAAGCACAATGTATGAAAAATTATGCCAGTTTTCAAATGTGATTTTAGAGTTTACCGAGTTGCTTTAGGGTATTAAAATATTAATAAAAACCATAGAAAATTTATTTTTGTAAAAGTTATCTGAATACACCATTTAGTATTGTCGAACAAATTAAAAAGTTATTTGAGCTTTTGTAGAAAAAAACACTATTTTTGTTACAATCACGGTGTATAAAATCTTTCGCAGTTTTCTCAATCATTTTTAGAGTATACCGAGTTGCTGTAGGTTTTTAGAATATTAACAAAAATCGTAGATAATTTAATACTGTAAAAGTTTACTGAATATACCATTTAGTATTGTTGAACAATTTAAAAAGTTATTGAAGCTTTAGTAAAAGAAATTTATATTTGTCGTATAAAAAATTATAACGTTTTTCTATGCAATTTTCTATGCATGTTTATACCAAGTTACTGTAGTTTTAGAAAAAAAAAATTCATCAGCTCCCTGTCTATTAATGTTAATATATGAAAAGCAGAGCAGACGTTCCAGGCCACAAAATTTGAATATTCAAAATATGCGGTCGTCTTTTTGGTTTAATGGAAATTACGTCTAGAATTTATTATGACTTAGTCATAAATTAATCATCTTAGAAAACCCACTGTACTATATATAGTATAACTACAATTTATATCGAACCTCATCTCTACAAATTTATAAAATATTCTATTATTTTTTTAAAACTAATTCAAGTTTAACTCTATTAACAAATAGTATGAATGTAATATAATTTTTTACATTTTTGGGTAATATATTTTATATCTTCTAAAATATTTGTCAAAAGTTAATGGAATATTCGAGAAATTTGTTCAGAATTAAATAATTTATTGAGTTATATTTTTTTTACTCACCTCTTAAGCATGTATATAAAATTAAAAAGACAATTCAGCACAGACATCAGCAAATCTGCAAGGCTCAAATTTACAAGAAAATAATTTGTTACTGTCCTCATTCGTCTATGAGCTGAAAAAATGGAAAAAATTAACAAAATATAATAAAAAAATTATTAAAAATATTTTTAAATAAATAAATACACGAAAATGTAATATATAATGTATTAAAAAACTGTGAGCTAATTTTGGATTTATTAAGAACTTGAAAAAACATGACCTAAGAAATGAACTTTAATTTTTATATTTTTATAAAAAAGTTGTTAAATAAATAAATAAATTTTGTAAATAGTATAGTTTATATTAAGACAGCACATTTTAAAATAATTTTTTATATAATTTTTATGATGAAAAAATAATTTTTATATATTTATGTTGAGAAATTTTTGACTAGGAAAAATATTTTTTAACTTGCATGAAAATTTTAATTAAAAAATTATATTTTTTTTTCTTAGGTCGATCTTCAGACATCTATTATCATAATGATAGTCTAAAGAAAAAGATTTTCTTAATTTTTTTCACATAAGATTTTCATTTTCATTTGTCTTAATGCGAAAAATTACTTCAGGTTCATTTAACAGACGAAAACGTTTTTATATGAATTTCTGGACTATTAAGCAATTATCTAATTAGATAAAAGATAAAATCATACGAAAAATAATTATGCAAATACTCAATGTCTATAATTATATATAAGCTTGATATCTAATATTAATTATTAATATTAAAAAAAATATTACATTTTATTTTTGCAACAGCAGTATTTTTTGTATAAAAATTTTGTATGAAGATTGATACGGTTTTAAAACGTTTGTTTTGCTTTAAAGTTAGTGCAAATTTGTACAAAAATTGCTTAAACGTGTTATAATATTTTGACACTAATAGTAGCTAAAAACTGCTCTACCGATCTCAACAAAAAAAAGTTTTTGCGAGTCAACTCGTTGCACGCTTTTTAAAATTTTAGAGCATGACCAGTGCTTTTTGTCACTATTATGCAAATAATTTAAAAACGGCTTGACTGATCTGAACAGAAATTTAATCAGCACAAGTCGACATTCACACCTATCGAATGATGTTGGAATTTTTGAAATCGAAGCACGCATTCAAAATTTGTACTACCACAAACTCTATTTACAGTCTATTTAGCACACGCGTCGAGTGCCTTATGTCACTATTATGTAAATATTTTAAAAACGGCTTGACCGATCTGAATAAAAATTTAACCAGCTCAAGTCAACATTCATACGTATCGAATGGTTTTTAAATTTTTAAAATCGGAGCACGCGTTCAAAATTTACACTCCCTCAAACCCAAAAAGTGCAAAACAGTCTATAGTTGCAACGCTCTCAAAAATGTTGAATACGTCCTAACAAACGAGTGCGTTTTGTTACTATAATGTAAATAATTTAAAAACGGCTTGACAGATCTGAACAAAAATTTAATCAGCACAAGTCAACATCCACACATATCGAATGGTGTTTAAATTTTCAAAATCGGAGCACGCGTTCAAAATTTATGCTCCCCCAAACCCAAAAAGTACAACTTGGTCTATTCATTATAATTTCTTAGAAACCGTTCGGCAGATCTCAACAAAAATTTGTATCCCAGTACTCAACATCTACATGTATGAAATGGCATCAAAATTTTTCCAAAATTTTGGTTTTCTCACCTATAACTATCCACATAACTATGGCGTTTCCTCCGACTGCTATAAAAAGCATGAAACCAAAGGCCGAACTCCAGGCTGCTTGGGCCGAATTCGACATGGCCCAAGGTGGAGGGCCATTGGCCACATCTGTATTTGTGGCAGAAATGTCTAAAAAATCCTTAGACAAGTTGTAGACGTCTGGGTAAAACTGAAAAAAAAATAGAAAATATGAGTAAAATAGTATCTTTTGGTAATACTGTTTTCAAATGCTGGTTTTGATTATACTAAGTTGTTTTAGGTCATTTTGATATAAAAAGCTATTAAGGACTGTTTAATTGGCTACAAATTTTCCATTTTTACATCATTAATATTCGGTTGTCAAATATCTCCCTTCCGCCTTTTTGTATTATAAACCAAGAGCAAAAAAGCGGAAGGGAGATATTTGACAACCTAATATTAAATGCCTTACTCACATTTTTTTCTTTTTTATTACAATTTCAATAAATTTACAAAACAATTAGATATGTACATCAAACCCAAAGAATTAAAACAAGTATTCACGATTTTCCGTTTGATTTTTTGTAACTATTTTGAATTCAAACAAAAGAGTCAAATATGAATAGAGAACATAAATAAATGCCATTAAAAAGCTTAATTATCGATTTTATCAATTTATCAAACCGATGTTATCTTAATTCAACCTAAAAAGTTCGTTATTTTAAATTTTAAAAATTACTAAAAGCCAAAAAAAATACTACTGAAGAGTTTTATTTTTACATATATTTAGTAATGTTGTCAGAAATTATTCCATATTTCTCTCTTTTTATTAAAATGAATAAAAATATGATACTGCATATAATTGAATTGCTATACCTAAAATGATTTACGAGTTACAAACGATTTTATACATAAATGCACTTCAAAAAAGTATGTATGATTACATTTTATTCTTCGACGTCGATTTTATAGTGTACTTATTGCTACTAAAGAATGAAATATCGAATTCGAAGTCGTTTTATTCAAAACTTTCACATCGGAGTGTATAAAAGTGTTCCCTAGGGAATTTTGTAAATTTTATCTAGTTTAACCCTATCTAACTAAAAAGGGGTAGTTCCATATGAAGTTTTTGAGTTATTTGCAAAAACAAAAAAAATGGCCCGAATTTTCTATATTTATTGCTAAAGAAGAAAATATCGAATTCAAAGTCGTTTCATTCAAAACTTTTATATATGAGATTACATTTTACTCTTCAACGTCGAATTTATAGTGTACCGAGTTGTTCTAGAAACTTATGATGAGAAAGAAAATCATAAACTATACAATTTTGTATATATTTTCAAAATATGTCTTTCATATTAATCAAAAATTTAAAAAGTTATAAAGCATCTATTAAACAAACAAATCTGTGGAATAGATAATTACAATATTTATTATTATATATTTATTTATTATTATATACTTATGAGTATACAAAATTAATGTAAAGTATTTTGGAATTATAAAAAAAATCGAGATTACTCTATTTTGTAAAAACTGTCTCTAGAAATAATATCAGAAAATCAGAAATAATCGAATGATTTTAAAGTTAACAATGATATATTTAAAAAATGCATTTATTTTTATGAGTATTATATGTAAGTTCCAAAAAACTTGGTATCAATCCCTAGAAAATCAATTTATTTTTTGCAGGATATAAATATAAAATTATATATATATATATATATGTATATATATATGTATATATATAAAAAAAATCTCCGATAT
Organism: Ctenocephalides felis; assembly: GCF_003426905.1. Taxonomy (NCBI): domain Eukaryota; kingdom Metazoa; phylum Arthropoda; class Insecta; order Siphonaptera; family Pulicidae; genus Ctenocephalides; species Ctenocephalides felis. The sequence continues at coordinate 20,709,251 of NW_020539727.1, forward strand.
ATAATTTATATTTATGTTTTCTTTTATATCCTAAGAAATGGGCAGCATTTTAAAAGGAATCCATAAATTTATTTATATACATTTATATATATATATATATATATATATATATATATATATTTATAAAAAGGAATTCAAAAACAATAAATTTGAGAACAAACACATAAACTTTACATAATTCTTACATTTTTTTATTTCATAAATTTATCTTAACTGTAAAGAAAAAAATGTAAAATTAGCAAAAAAATTAAATTGTTAATTTAGTCCTTTAAATACTCACAATAATAAAAATGTCGACATATTTTTGAATATAGTTAATTAATCATCTGAATTTTAGTGAGTGTTTAAATAAAAAAAAACAGAGTTAAATATATATTTTTTGAAAAAAAAAAATCACTAAAATAAGATTAAAGAGGATTACTCGACAAAATGTCCCCTTATATTTATTCCAAATTTAGAATTATAATTTAAATAACCTAAATAACATAATAAAATCTAAAAACTTCATATAAATACAAATGAATTTAAAATTATACAAACGACTTTCAGAGCACAGAGTTTGGAAAAAATATCAGTTGCAAAAGCCAAAAAGTGTATTTTTACATTAACACATCAAAAAAGTTGATATTCTGAGTTTCTACAAATAAAACTACTTACTGTAGTCACATATTTACCTAAAACATGCTAAAACATAACCTGTCAAAACCATTGGACTTTTGACGTATGAGCCGACTTCCATTGTTTCATTTTAGATTAGACTTCCACGAAAAATTTTGAATTCAATATATAAAGTTTCTACGCGGTTTTGCAATAATTTCTCGCCTTTCCCACAATCTCTGGAGTAACACGAATATTTCAAGACTAAAACTGGCCAAATCGGTTCAGCCGTTTTCGAGTTTTAGCGAATCTAACATAATATCGAGCACTATTTTTATATAAAAGATTATAAATTTTTGGTATTTCTGCAAATAATCGACTTAATCAATAAAATATCTATCTGTATCATATTCAAAACAAATTATTAAATTATTATTAAATACATTTCCTCTTACTAAAGATTTTCATAAGGATTACACCCAAAATTACTCTTTTCGGGAATTACAAAAAATTAATTGCGCCCGCCGTTATGGAAATGATAATTTCATATTTCCTAAAATGGGAAAGGGTTCCAAAAGGTTTGCAAAGGTTCAGAATAGCTTGGATTTTTTTATAAAAATATAAACCTCTCCTTCGGGAAGTTAATAACTGCATTTATTTTTATGAGTATTATATGTAAGTTTCAAAAAACTTAGTATCAATCCGAAGAAAATCAATTTATTTTTCCGATTTAAATAAGTAAATATTATATTTTGTATTCATAAAGATATTTTTTGCGTCTTTCTCTTGAATCTGACAATATTTCAAAAGAAAAGTACTATTGTGTAGTATAATATTGGCAGCAGATGTTGGTCGGGTCGAAATGGCATCAAAGTGCTTCTTATATATATTGAACGATTCATCATGGAAAATCCTTGAAAATGGGCAGAGATTCTAAAAAATTGTTCTAGATAAAATAGAATTATATATATATATATATATATATATATATATATTTATATATATACAAATATATACATATATAAATTGAAATGACAAAACTCTATTACCCTCCGTAACATAATCCTTTGCTCCACCGGCAAAGATGTCCCAATTAAGGGCATAAATATCTCCCAAAAGGCAAAGTGTTCGACTATTATTGTCGCCTGTAACACAATATCAAGACAAGGGTCTCACCTTTGCAAACCTTTTGGGACCCTTTCCCATTTTAGGAAATATGAAATTATCATTTCCATAACGGCGGGCGCAATTAATTTTTTGGGATTCCCGAAAAGGGTAATTTCGAGTGTAATCCTTATGTAAATCTTTAGTAGAGGAATGTAATTTGTTTTGAATGTGATACAGATGGTATTTCTTTTTGAGGCATATTCAGAGATTTTATACATAATGTAAAAGTTTATTGTTGTATACATATCTCATTTAAGTCGATTATTTGCATATATTAATAAGTTCATACAACTTGCTTTGTTCCAAAGGCATTTGGTTAGTATAAATACGAAAAATTTATAATCTTTTATATAAAAATGGTGCTCGATATTATGTCAGGTATGCTAATACTAAAAAACGGCTGAACCGATTTGGCCTTGAAATATTTGTGCTAATCCAGAGATTCTGGGAAAGATAACAACTTTATATTTTTAATATAAAATTTTTGTAGCATCATAATTTAAAACAATGAACCGAGGCTTACATGCCAAATGTTAAATGGTTTTGACTGATTCCACTAAAATAAAAAAAAGTAATTTTGTTAAGTTCATTTCAACTAAATTGGCTTAACGTATTTTTTTTAATTTAGGTAGATATAATTTAATATCTTTTAAATATTTATGTTTTTTTGTGGATGAATTATATGTAGTTGAACACCAGTTATGTTTGTTTATAAAAACACTTTTATTAGAATGTAAATTAGAACCTTATTTAAATGTAATTAAACATTTTCTGTGTTTATATAATAGTTGTTTAATTAATATTATTATTTGAAATAGTGATTTTAGATTCATTTTTAAATATTATTTTGAGGTGAACATTCCCCCGGACTTGAAATTATGAGAATTTCAAGTATATATGTTGTTAGTATAATTCATAAATGTAAGTTTAAACAATGCTCATAGAATTTAACTGAGCTATTGATATGTTTTTTGAAATATTTGTTACTTATTTAGATTAATTTACAATTTTTTGGCTAATTTATATTGAAACAATTTAAATAACTTTTATTTAAGTCTGTGGATTTTGCTCTGTTTTTGTCTCAAAATTTGTTTTTTATTAATATATTATACCCGCAGGTATTGTAATCGTTCAAAAATCAAAATTGAAATTTTTTACATTTCTCCACGTTTTGAAGGTTTCTGAACATTTTGGCATACCTCAGAAAAAATGGATGTGTGTGTGTATTTTGTATGTTCGCTATTTTTCGTCTACGTTTTCGGGCGCACGGATCAACCAATTTGAATGGTTCAAAAAACATTCGATTTCTGATTCGATAGGGACATGTGCTGATTAGTTTTTGGCAAAGGCAGGTCGAGCCGTTACAGAGATACAGAGCATAGAGCGCAGAAAATACAAATCGCGTTTTTGAGATAACGGAGTATCCGATTTGAATAATCTAAAGAACATTAAATGAGTAATGATTGGGAGAAGAGGTGATTAGTTTTTAGCAAAGGCGGATCCAGCCATTTCGAAGATACAGAGCTTAATGTGCAAAAAATAGCAGTTTTTAGAGAACAAAGCGTCCGATTTGATTCAAAGAACTTTCTGCTTGTGTTGACAAAATAATTGCTTTTGGAAAAAAATCATTTCAATTTTTTTTGTGTATTGAAAATATTTCAGATTTTAATTGTAATCCTGACTTAACTTCTAGTATATTTAAACAAATATTTTCAACTTTGCAATTTTATATAATTTCTATAAATATTAGACAATGTTACAATAATTTATAAAAATTTATATGAAAACATTTAATTTTCCTCTATCATTTTGTTGCGGTACGGAAAGTTCCAGCAATTTGCCTTAAGGCACGATGCCATACACACCACTAGTTTTTTTATTATTTTGGCGTGAACATTCTCCCGGACTTGAAATTATGTAAAATTCAAGTATTTAGTTAGTTTAATTCATCAATGTGTGTTAAATCAGTGGTCATCGAATTTTGCTGAACTATTTATATAGTTTTTTAAAATATTTGTTAAATATTTAGATCAATTTATATATTTTCTGGCTAATTTATATTGATTCAATTGGATTCAAATTTAAGCGGCATACCTAGTGTGACAACCTAAATAAAGGTCATTTATGGGAATTAAAAAATAAAAAAACTAGTGAATCCATCTATTTAAAATTTTGACGGTACATTTATACATGTTTTGAGAATACACAGTAAAATTTTTGAGATAAAATATTAAATACTTTTGAAATGACACGCGATCTCCGGCGGCGCCAAAAAAAAAGATCCTACGCTACTGGAGTAATTGCAGCCTTTTCCTTTGATAAAATATAAAAACAAAAAATTCTCGTTAAACTAGAACATATTGTCTGTACGATGACCCTCAGACAAACAAAAAAATAAAAAATTGACAAAATGGCGGCAAAAAAGTTAAATTTTTCCCATAATTTAAGTCATTTTTAGCTGCCAAAATTCGATTTTTGCTCTGTTTTTGTCCCAAAATTTGTTCATTATTAATTTCTCTTTCGTCCAGCTCCATGTCTATAAGTAATGTGAACTTTACAAAGAAAAACGAATGCATCTAGCAATTTACTGACAGATGTTCTGGAGAGTTTATCTTTATACCAAAGAACATTCTGACATCCTCGAAATAAAATAAAATGTTCTGAAAGTACGGTGAAAGAACAAGAATTTCGATTCAAATAAATTGTTTTGGCGTAACAACATCTTTGGAATAAATGTAAATAGAGAAATAAACTAGTGGTGTATGGAATCGTGCCTTAAAGCAAATTGCTGAAACTTCCCGTACCGTAATAAAATATTCGAGAAATTTTAAACGTTTTCAAATATATTATTACAAATACTGTAACTTTCATTATTTTTGCTATCTTGTTATATCTGAGCAAATCGAATGTAAATCATAAATAAATCAATTCATCTCCCGAACATTAGCAATCGTCATTCTATTTCTAATTGAATTTAAAAAAAAAAAAATAGTTGCCTAATTTACACAAAATTGAAAAAGTGCTCCCGTATAGTCACAGTCTAAACGGTCTAAACAGTCTAAGCATTTGCAAATAATTCTGTGCGACATGTTCACTTACACTGTGCTTAGCTTGGCGGCATTTTCACATTTTTCAATAGTTCATCTCGCAAAATTGGAAAAGTGCTCCTACATAAACAGTCTAAATACACTCGGGTAAACATTTGTACCAGAGTGGCGCTCAGACTGTGCTTAGCCTGGGTAATTTTTTGAATTTTTTGAATTTTTTGAATTTTTAATCCAAAATTACAAAAATATTTTATGAAAAATAAAAAAGACTATTATTCCAAGTAAAATTGATATCACTACTACTCGATATCAGAATATCAGGAATGTAATTTGTATAAAATTATATTTCATTGTAAAACTAGCTGTAAGTGGAATTCTATTTTAAGGCAATTAGGGCATCGTGCCTTAGGGCCAATTGCTGGAACTTCCCGTACCGCAATTCAAAATTCAAGTAATTAAAAATAATCAATAATAATCAATAAGAGTTGATCAATGATTTGAAACTTTCAATAAAAATTCGAACCATATTAAATCATTCTATCTTAAATCATTTATTTTGAAGTATTTTGGAAATTCTGAACTTTTTTTCAAAGCAATCGTACTGCTTTAACTGCATAGAGACAAAATATAAAGCGCGTAAGCGCCGCGTCGCTGTCCAACGGATAAACACTGGTACGGAACCCATAGGAATGTAAACAAAATTTATACTTATTGTTAAAATCTCTATAAAATATCTGATAATTTGATGTGCATATGTCTAACGATCATTTTTGACGACCAAATGGCATTTTTTTAAATTTTTGCACTAGATCTCCGAAACCGCTAAACCTGCCTGCACGAAAATTTGATCAATTATTTATCTTGTCAATACAAGTAAAATGTTTTTTGAATTATTCAAATCGGACGCTCAGTTCTCTTAAAAACTGAGTTATCGTTTTCGGCACTTTTTGCCCCGTATCATCGGAACGGCTAGACCTGCCTTCGCTAAAAACTAATCAGCACGTATCCTTATCAATACGAATCGAATGTTTTTTGAATTATTCAAATCGGTTGATCCGTGTTCCCAAAGTCGTCGACGAAAATTTGTATCCGAACATACATACATACACGCACACACACACACACACACATACATCCATTTTTTCTAAGGTATGCCAAAATGTTCAGAAGGTTTTGAAACGTAAGGATCTATAAACATTTTCATTTTCGATTTTTTGCGATTACTATAACTTTCCCTACGGGAAGTTAAAAATCGTAAAAGTGAAATAAATAAGATAAATTGTTAATTATAAAAGTTTTTTATAAATGATTTATGTATATATATATATATATATATATATATATATATTCATAATTTATGATGCTAAGCAGATATGGACTAAAGGCTCAAATCGAGAGCTGTATATATGTATATATATATATATATATATATATATATATATATACAAAGTCGACTGTCGTCTATCTGATGACATGATCATAAAACTTTATGACAATGCTTTCCCCATCACAAGTGACACGACACCAGATACTGTGTAAAGGACAATTTTCTCAAAAAGTACATCCCTTGGCACCAAAATCGTATTATATATACATATATAGATATACTAGCCGACCCGGTGCCTTAAAAAATATTTCTAGTATGAAATGTGTGCGAGTTATTTGACAAAAAACAAAAAAATGTCCCGAATTTTCTATACATTGCTAAATAATGAAATATCGAATTCAAAGGCGTTTTGTACAAAACTTTTATATCGGAGTGTATAAAAGTGTTTCCTAGGAAATGTTGTACATTTTATTTAGTTTCACCGTATTTAACTGAAAAGAAGTGGTCCCATATAAAATTTGGGAGTTATTTGACAAAACCAAAAAAAAATGTCTCGAATTATATAACGGTTGGTCCATCTAGTAGTCCTAGTGATCTAGTGATCTTACGGTTTAAATATTTCTGTAAAGAAAACATATGAAGTATCATACATCGTTAGAAAGATCTCAAAATTCTTAGTTTTTTCTTCATATATTGCAACTTCGAATTCCGAACGGTGTGGCCTACAGGCAAGTTGCTATCGATAAATTCCAATTTTTAAATGGGCCACCCTATATTTATTGCTAAAGAATGAAATATCGAATTCAAAGTCGTTTTATTCAAAACTTTTATATCGGACTGTATATAACTGTTTTAATGGAATCGTAGTAAATTTTATTTAGTTTCACTTTATTAAACTGAAAAATATATAAAATTTGTGAGTTTTTTGACAAAACCCAAAAAAATGTCCCCAATTATCTATTTATAATTCAATATAATACAGTATTAATTCTATATTATACAAAATACAGAATGCAAAAATTATTGCCAAAATAATAAAAAACTAATACAAATGACAAAAAAATAACTAATAAACTAACAATTCATGCATTATAAATAATAAAAATGTTATAATTAATAAAAATTGTGCAAAGATTATCAAACAGTTGCAAAAGTCATAAAAAATACAAAAACAAGATTATTGCAAAAATTAGTCAAAAAATTGTAAATAAAAAATCACAAAAAATTTATTAAAAAATTGAATAAGAAGAGTTTAAAAAATATTATTGAAAATATATATATTGAAAACCAAAAAATGTCCCGAATTTTCTACAAAAATTTGCGAAGAAAAAAATGTAATAAATGTAATAAATAAACACACGTACAAAAGATTTATATATATATATATATATATATATATATATATATATATATAAGTATGAAACTTTTATAAGCCTTAAAGATTTCAGAAACCACAGAAAAATTCCGAACTCTCAACTCTTACAAAAACATGTCTTATCGAAGAGTTCTTTTTTCCTAAGTAGGATTTTGTAGTCAAAGAAATGTAAACCGCTTATTGAAAAAACCTTGTAATAAAATATTAAAAAGGATTTATCGATACAGAAAAACACGCAAAATAGATATAATATAAAACTAGTTGGTATTGGTATTTTGCCTTGAGGCAAGTTACATGAACTTCCCGATATGTGTAAATAATCGACTTAATCAATAAAAAATAAATTAATTTATGAGTGATTAAAAGTATTCCGAGTGGATTTATTACACATTATTGAAAATGTAGGAACACGTTAACTCGGAGTATTTTCTAAAAGCAAATTTTCAAAAATCAATAATTTTTATAATTGAACCAGTTTCCGTTGGACTTTAATGGTTTAGTATGTTCATTAAGACCAAGTACTAAGTAAATCGTCTAATTTCAATTTTAACAAAACTACTAATTTTCTCAAGCTTTGATGAATTTTTAAAATTAAACTACTTGTCGCAAGGCCGTAATATTTCAGTAAGTTCTATAAGACCATGATATATGTGGCAAAAAAAAGTTCCATAAAAATCGGCCTAATTTTTTTTCAACAGTTAATTACAAGAAAACGACTCGGTAGATTTTCACCTAAAACTAATCAGTAGCATTCCCAACGAATATCTTTCGAACAGTTTTTGATTTTTTGAAATCGATTCGGTAGTATGAGCTTAAATGTGGACGAAAAGTGTAACACTTTTTCCAAATTACAAAGAAACGGTTCGGCAGATCGTCGCTCAAAACTGAGAAACGATAGTTCTCATCGAGATACATCAAATGGCTGTTGAATTTCTGAAATCGGTCAAGCCGTTTTTGAGCAAACATCGATTTACGGCAAAAAATCTGTTCACATGAACTTTCTCCAAATTTGGTCTCATTCGATTCAGAATGGCTTGAAACGTCGAAAAAACATAAAATTAGCGAATCGGATTTTTTAATGAAAACATAAACATTTCCTTCTAGTGCAGTAAACGGAGCGTTTTAGGTCTGAATTTTTTTACTGTGCTCCGAATTTCATGAAATTTTGGAATTAGGTTCATCTTACCCTCAAGTTCAAAAGTGAAAACAATTCGGGTTGCGCCATCACCCCCCGGGGGGATGACACCCCCTCTCAATTGTGTAATTACATTTTTTCAAAATAATTTTGCGCGGCCAATTTGCGAGGCCGCGCAGTCTTTAAACATTCATAACTCTGTCAATTTTTGTGTGAAAGAAAAATAATAAAAAACAATAATAAGCCAGAAAGATTCCTTTGATTTTCATCTATAAGCTTTTATACGTATCTTTTATTCTTTTTGAGATATAATGAAAATAATTTCGATTTTTAAAAAAATTGAAAAAAAAAGTTTTTATAAAATCGTGAGTTTTTCTGAAAATAGTTTGTACTAAAGTAGTGAATCTACTAAAATCCATCAAGATGTCTATAATGAAGTGAATTCTAGATGGAATGTGTATTACTTTAATTCTGGTGGAAATGGTGCTCATTAAACCATATGATTTAAAAGAAAAAAACTTCGTATATGCCTTCTTATTTGCTTGATAGCTCACTCATTTTGCATGTAAAAAACTTGTAATAGCACTCATTTTAAAGCTTATGTTGAGCACTATAGAACCCAATTTCACCGAAATGCATAAAATGTAAAACCTCGACACTAGATGGCTTTAAATACAACAATTGAATCTTAAACGAAATAAAAAACGACTTTGCTCTTTCAAATCTTGCTTAATATTTTTCCTAGAACACTTTATGTAATACCGATTTATTAAGATTTTTATTGACATTATTTTGTTCATTACATGAATTTCGTTTAAATGTATAATTTAGGAGATATTTGCAAAAAGACGAAGAAAAACGCCAAAAATATGTGAATATTTAGTGGCCAGTAACTTGAAAAGTATTAGTTTTTTTAAAAAACTAAAGAAGACATTTTTTTATTATAATTAGCTCCTCTATCGATTTCCGACGTTATTTTAAAAAAATGTAATTACACAATTGAGAAGGGGGGTCATCCCCCCGGGGGGTGATGGCGCAACCCGAATTGTTTTCACTTTTGAATTTGAGGGTAAGATGAACCTAATTCCAAAATTTCATGAAATTCGGAGCACAGTAAAAAAATTCAGAGGTTATACCCCTTTTTCCTCTCCGTTTAATGCACTATTCGGAAAGTTAAAAATATATATGTGTGTGTTTGTGTGGATGCAATACTTCGTTTGCCGATTTCAGATGTACGGATCAACCGATTTGAATGATTTAAAAAACAATCGATTACTATTGATAAGGAGATGTGCTGATTAGTTTGTAGCAAAGGCAGGTCTAGCCATTACGGAGGTATGGGGCAAGGAGTGCAGAAAATACAAATCGTGTTTTTGAAAGATCGGAGTATCCAATTTGAATTATCTAAAAAATATTCAATTTGTAATGATTGGGAAAAGAGATGATTAATTTTTGGCCAAGGCAAGTCTAGGCGTTTCGGAGACACATAGTTAAATGTGCACAAAATTGCAGTTTTTGAGAGAACTTAGCATCTGATTTGAATGATTCAAAAAAATATGCTTGTGTTGACAAAACAATTACTTTTAGGGAAAAACAAATTTTATGACAAAATTTTAATTTTATTTAAAAAAAAAAATATTTTGTATATGAGAAATAATTCGGATTTTAATTTTAATTCTGACTAAACTTATATACTTTATATAAAATAATTTTAACCTTGAACTTCAGTTTATATATTTCTTATAAATGAGATATAAAGTATTTCATTCTAACTCCGCTTGCTTAAAATTTTGTTTATACACTTTTCAATTAACTTATATAAACGTTGTGAATCAATTCATTAGCTCTCATACTTCGTCTATAAAATACGAATAATGAAAGTTAAAGAATTTATAATAAAATACATCATATAAAAATTTTGAATAATGTTTATTAGTAATGTGGTAACACTCGTGATGCACACATTTATTAGTGTCGTCAATCATTATACACATTTATATAATGTGCAAATTATAAACTATATATTTATGATTACATTAAAAATATGTATAATATTTACAAACAATAATGTAATCAAAGTCGTACTTGAAATATGACATGATCGTTTTAAAGTAATTGCTGATTAATAAATTCTATAATATTCATTCACACAGTGGATTATGTTAAACAACGCCTAAACAAATATTGTTTTTGCAAATTAACTCATCCTGTAACAATTGTGTTTGAAGAACTTCATGTAATTAAAATTAACATACATTCATTTACTGTTTGTATTTTTTTACTTTTTCGCTGACGATATAATCTCATTCTTTGAACAGCTGTAATATCTGTCTCGAAGCCATACTTTTATATTTGTTTTATTTATCAAGGCCTGCACATAGCTTGATCTATGAATCATTTGCTTTTTTATGTGAACGTAAATGCAATGATCATCATCAATATTACGAGGTAATATATTTGAAAACATTTAATATTCCTCAAAGATTTTATTATGGACAAGAAGTTCCAGCAATTTGTCTTAAGGCACGATGCCATACAACACTAGTTCGTAATAACTTCTGTGAATATTCAGCAATTTTAATCAACTTAATCGCTTTTTGAACAAAATTTTACAAAAGTTTGATACAAATTTACATAGAGAAAATCCTGTCTTAAAATAACTCGCTTCTACAACTTTCTTGTACTTTTAAATAAAATTAGCCAAAAATAATTTTATAAATTAAACTTCAATTTCCTAAAACTTGACATAATTTTATGTCTCTCCACCGGTTCCAAAATTACGTTCTGATCCTTAAATAACTCAAACTCGAGCATATTCTTATTACCTTAAAATAATCCCTAAATTAAACTTTTCCTAACCAGGTAAGTAAGTATCATCTTTATTCATCCCTTTCTCTAAGGGATGAATTGATCTTAGATAATCCTACTGAAAGCATTTTGCTTTCTTCGAACAAAACAAAACAGCTTTCGATTTTATGTTCATTGAAGTACTTAAAATACCAAAGGAAGGGATGAATTGATTAGCTGGGGAAAAGTGGGTGAGTTTGAGGAAAATTTTGGGAAAAATATAGGAAAGAACTAGTGCATCGTGCCTCAAGGCAAATTGCTGAAACTTTCCGTACCGTAATGAAATATTCGAGAAATTTTACAAGTTTTTAAATATATTATTACAATTACTATAACTTTCATTATTTTTGCTATCTTATTGTTATATCTGAGCAAATCAAATGTAAATCACAAATCAATTCAATTTATCTCCAGAACAATAACAATCGTCATTTCATTTCGAATTCAATTTCAAATAAAAAAAAAATAGTTGCCTAATTTGCACAAAATTGGAAAAGTGCTCCCGTATAGTCACAGTCTAAGCGCATTTGCAACTAATTCTGTGCGACATTTTCACTTACACTGTGCTTAGCTTGGCGGCATTTTCACATTTTTCAATAGTTTTCACAAAATCGGAAAAGTACATAAACAGTATCAGCTTCAGTACATAAACAGTCTAAACGCACTTGGTTAAACATTTGCACCAGAGTGGCGCTTAGATTCTGCTTAGCCTGGGTATTTTTTGCAATTTTTCATCCAAAATTACAAAAATATTTTATGGAAAATAAAAAAAAGATGTAATAATTTTTAACTTCCCGTATGGCAAGTTATAGTAATCGCAAAAAATCGAAAATGAAATTTTTTATAGATCTTTATGTTTCAAAGCCTTCTGAACATTTTGGCATACCTTAGAAAAAATGGATGTATGTGTGTGTGTATGTGTGTGTGTGCGTGTGTGTGCGTGTATGTGCGGATACAAATTTTCGTCGACGATTTCGGGAACACGGATCAACCGATTTGAATAATTCAAAAAACATTCGATTCGTATTGATAAGGAGATGTGCTGATTAGTTTTTGGCAAAGGCAGGTCCAGCCGTTACGGAGATATGGAGCAAAGAGTGCAAAAAAATAGGAAGCGAGTTTTTGAGAGAACGGATCAACCGATTTGAATGGTTTAAAAAACATTCGATTCCTATTGATAGGGAGATGTGCTGATTAGTTTTTTGCAAAGGTAGGCCCAGAGGTTTCGGAGATACAGAGCAAAATTTAAAAAAAATGGCTGTTTTTGAGAGAACTAAGCGTCCGATTTAAATGATTCAAAGAGCTTTCTGCTTTTTTCAACAAAATAATTGATTTTGGAAAAAAAAATTTGTTTCTAATTTTTTTACCAAAAAATTTTTTTTGTAATTTTGGATTAAAAATTCAAAAAATCACCCAAGCTAAGCACAGTCTAAGCGCCACTCTGGTACAAATGTTTACCCATGTGCGTTTAGACTGTTTGTGTATTGGAGCACTTTTCCAATTTTGTGAAAACTATTGAGTGAAAATGTGAAAATGCCGCCAAACCAAGCACAGTATGAGTGAAAATGTCGCACAGAATTATTTGCAAATGCGTTTAGACTGTGACTGTACGGGAGCACTTTTTCAATTTTGTTTAAATTAGGCAAATATTTTTTTTTCTTGAACTTGAATTCGAAATAAAATGACGATTGTTAATGTTCTGAAGATAAATTGATTGATTTATGATTTACAATTTGCATTTGCTCAGATTTAACAAGATAGCAAAAATAATGAATGTTACAGTATTTGTAATAATATATTTGAAAACGTTTAAAATTTTTCGAATATTTCATTACGGTACGGGAAGTACCAGCAATTTGCCTTAAGCCACGAGGCCATACACCACTAGTTCTTATATTTTTGTGGCATATCTTTAAAATCATCGCATTGTCCTCTGCCTTTTCCTTTTCCTTGACACAAGAAGACCCATTTCATTTTCGTTTTCTTAATGCAAAATGCTAATTTCTTCAATAATACGTAGGCAGGCTGTTCAAATACCCATTTACCCATTTTAAGGTCTTTTGCATACCCATGAATTGTTACGTAAGACCATTCATTCATTCATTCATGAGAAGTAATGAAGCAGAAATACGGCGAAGGAATAAAATTTCTATGCAAAAGTGAAGGTCGAGGTAAAAATATTGAGATTTTAACTTCCCGAAGGAGAAGTTTATGTTTTCATAAAAAATCCGGCCGTTTTTTTGTAATAAAGTGTTAAAAAAAATCGACAATTTTTATGATATTTTTGACTGTATTTACCATAGTCTTATAGATCATACTAAAATATTACGGTCCTATGACTAGTAGTTTAATTTTAAAAATTCATCAGAGTTTGAGAAAATGAGTAGTTTTTTTGGCGCTTGTTAAAATTAAAATAAGACAATTTACTTTGTATAACGATAAGGTACTTAGTCTTAATGAACATACTAAACCATTAAAGTCCTACGAAAACTGGTTCAATTATAAAAATTATTGATTTTTGAAAATTTGCTTTTAGAAAATACTCCGAGTTAACGTGTTCCTACATTTTCAATAATGTGTAATAAATCCACTCGGAATACTTTTAATCACTCATAAATTAATTTATTTTTTATTGATTAAGTCGTTTATTTACACATATCGGGAAGTTCATGTAACTTGCCTCAAGGCAAAATACCAGTACCAACTAGTTTTATTTTTATTTTTACAAGATATATTTTATCTAAATCTTCGTCCTCGTTCTCGTCCACTCTGTCTTTTCTCAATAAGCCGAAATTGCGGCAAATTTACGACTGGCTTCAACCTAACGCAAACAAATTGCGTTGAATATATATATATATATATATATATATATATATATAATATGTATATATATGTAGTATGTACTGTCATTCTGTTCCACGGGGTTAAAAATTTGCGTCAAATTGAGCAAAACCGTCATGTTTCATGATCAAGAAAATATTTAGGAAAAAAGATATAAATTGTACTTTGTTCCTTAAAAGCTTCATTCATATTAATCGAATGGTTGATGCCCTTTAGCTGGTACCAAGTAATTTTTTTATATTAAATATTTATATGAATTCCATATTTGTTTATTTCAAATCAAATTATACAAATATTTCATTCATAATAGAATATTTTTAACTTCCCGTAGGGTAGTTATAGTAATGGGCCAAAAATCGAAAATAAAATTTTTTGCATTTCTCGACGTTTTGAAGGTTTCTGAACATTTTGGCATACCTCAGAAAAAATGAATGTATATGTGTCTGGTTTTTACATTTAAATATGATGTCGAGTTAAAAAAGAATCTTTAGATTGCTGCAATAACATCAAAAAGTCAAAAGAATGTTGAAAAAATATTACTTCTACTGGGTTTGCTTTCTAATATCCAACTGTTAAAAATCACTTTAGTTGCTTTTTTATATGTTTAGTTTCTTCAAGAGTTTGCGTACAAAAAAAATCCGGTTTGATTATGTTAAGATTTGGCAAAGTTACATCCGTGGCGCTAGGGTACGAGCTTCGGTCTCGCAACCATAGGGACCCGCGTGTGTTTGGACAAAACACGTGTGTTTTGTATGTCCGCATTTTTTCGTCCACGTTTTCGGGCGCACGGATTAACCGATTTGAATGATTCAAATAATATTCGATCCCTGTTAGGGAGATGTGCTGATTAGTTTTTGACAAAGGCAGGTCCAGCCATTACGGAGATACGGAGCAAAGAGTGCAGAAAATAGAAATCAAGTTTTTAAGAGAAAGGAGTATCGAATTTGAATGATCTAGAGAACATTCAATTTGTAATAATTGGGAAAAGAACTCTACTGACGAGCAAATGGAAATATTAGGGAAAAGGACTCTACTGACAAGCAAAATTTTTGCTTGAAAGGTTTTGAAAGAAAAAGGGACTTTACTGACGAGCAAATTAAAAATATTGTAAGAAAAAGAAACTCTACTGACAAGGATAATGAAAATATTAGAAAAAAGAAACTCTACTGACGACCAAATAAAAATACAAAAAGAAAAAAGGGACTCCACTGACGAGCAAATGAAAATATTACGTAAAAAGGACTCTACTGACGTGCAAACTGAAGATTTGTAAAATGACAAAGGAGTTTTAAGAAACTTCAAGAGAAAAGAAACTCTACTGACTAACAAATGAAATTTGGACTCGGGAAAATTTGGCAGAGACAGGTCCCGCCATTTCGAAGATACAGAGCTAAATGTGCAAAAAATGGCAGTTTTTGAGTGAACTAAGCGTCTGATTTAAATGATCTAATAAAAAACTTTCTGCTTGTCTTGACAAAACTGATTGCTTTTGAGGATAAAAAATTATTACATCTTTCTTTATTTTCCATAAAATATTTTTATAATTTTGGATTAAAAATTAAAAAAATTACCCAGGCTAAGCACAGTCTAATCGCCACTCTGGTACAAACGTTTACCCAAGTGCGTTTAGACTGTTTATGTTGAAGCACTTTTCTAATTTTGTGAAAACTATTGAAAAATGTGAAAATGCCGTCGCGCTAAGCACAGTATAAGCGAAAATGTCGCACAGAATTATTTGCAAATGCGTTTAGACTGTGAGTATACGGGAGCACTTTTTCAATTTCGTGCAAAATAGAAAACTATTATTTTTTTTTAAATTGAATTCGAAATGAAATGACGATTGTTAATGTTCTGGAGATAAATTGATTTATTATTTACATTTGATTTGCTCAGATATAACAGGATAGCAAAAATAATGAATGTAATAATATATTTGAAAACGTTTAAAAATTCTCGAATATTTCATTACGGTACGGAAAGTTCCGGCAATTTGTCTTGAGGAATGATCCCATACACCACTAGTTTTATATTAAATAACCATAACTTTGATATAATTCATAAATAGTCTAATTATCAGAACGTAACAATAACGTAATCCCTACGCAACATACATCAAACGAAAGTTTTTTATAAACTGTGCCCATCTATTTATCCCTTAAAACACGACATCTCCTTTGTCCTTTACAATAGATTTTCCACAACAAAAACTATCAGAAATAGATAATAGTCCCTTTTCCCCAATATATTACATTCTATGGACGACATTTGACTGAAGACATTAAGGAAGCTAAGGGCCGCCTGAGGGCCCTAAGGCCATTATTACTTTAGTTGGAGTAATGTTGAACATAAATCATACAAGGACAATATGGATGACAAGATAGCTATCAAGTCATTTAGTATATATATATATATATATATATATATATATATATATATATATAATATATATGTTCGAAACTCTACAAAATATATATATATATATATATATATATATATATATATGTTCGAAACTCTACAAAATATATATATATATATATATATATATATATATATATATATAAATATATAAATCTCGTGTCACGATGTTGGTTCGTGATGGACGTCCAAACTACTGAACCGATTTTGAATTTTATTGTCTCATCGTGTGCATATATATCCAACTTAGGTTATAGGAAACTTTGAAAAGTAAATTTGAAATATAAATATATAATTTTTATACATTTCTAAAAATTTTGACAGAAAATGACCAAAAAAAAACAAAACACTAAAATGACAAATGTCAAAATTTAAGGAAATTTTGATATCAAATTGTTGAACATTATTTTTTGACATTTCAAAAAATAAAATTCAAAAACATGTATATATATATAGAAATATCCAACATTTAAATCCAAATTTAGTGAAATGCTATATTTAAATCACTGTTTATAGTTTTATATCTAATTAAAAATCAATGCTTAAAAATTTAAATAAATGTTGACATGTGAAAAAATTAAATGTCATTTGTCAATATTTATGAAAATAATTATATAAATAGATTTACGATTTAGATTTAATTAATTAGCTTACCAAATTATTTCGGAAACCAAAACTTCATCAAAACATTATAGATCAGAGATCACAATAAAAAAGCCGCATATTGAATTTAAAATTAATCATAAACAAAATTTTGACATTTCACAAAAAAATGTTTAACGACTTACTTCAATAAGAAGCAAATAAATTAATTATTCCAAGTTATGTTATAGGCAATATTGCCAAGCAAATTATAGATACAAAACATTATTGTAAAATAAATATTATCATATTATATTAATTTTGGACCAAGAAGGAAATATTTTGACATTTATAAATTTAGTGCATATTGGATATATAAAATTGACATTCACTATTTTTCAATTAAATGCAAATGTAAAAAATCAAATATTTATATAAAAAATTGTATATTTAGATAAAGATAATGCGTTGATTTAGACTAAAATTTAATTTATTCTTTAATATAAAAAAAATTGACATAAACAAAGTTAAAATAAACAATACATTATGATGCGTCGGAATTATTTCTCTGTGTAAAGAAATTTGTGTAAAAAATATAATATTATTATTAATATATCAATTAAGATACATTTTGATTGTCATCGCAAATGCTAATCTTACAGGAAATTGTAACCTCTTAAATGGAATAATACAATCTGAGGGTATCATTGGAATCTGACAAAAACAAACTAGACAAACTAAATATTATATCATATTATATCAAATTTTGACCGACAAGAAAATATTTTGACAGTTTATTAATTAATTTGAAATAAAATGCAAATGTCAAAAATCAGATCTTTATGTAAAAAAATATTTATTTCCACAATATTCCTGTGTTGATTTAGCCAAACTTATGAATTTAACAATTATATAATTATTCATTGATGACTTAAAATAATTATTAATTTATTAACAAATAAATAATATTAGAAAGATGATGATGCGAGTGAATTAATTTTTGAAGCATGAAATGTCAAATAATTTTGAAAATTATAACAAGTTTTTAACTATTTGTCAAAGAATCAGAGTCCAAATCTATTAAATATTTGATTGTTGGCACTTTTATTAATTTTTTATCAATTTAGGCATATTTTTTATGGCAAAACAACGTTTGCCGGGTTAGCTAGTATATATATATATATATATATATATACATACATACATATATACAAAATTTCTGAAAATAATCATTTTTATTAATAATCCTTCCATTGTGTGATATGACAATTACAAATGACGCGTTAGAATAATTATGAGGATTAAAATCGAATTGATTAATGATTTAATCCGAGTCTTACTCGCATAAATCCACCATTTATAAATTCGTATGTGTAAATATATATATATATATATATATATATATATATAAGTGGGAGTTACAATTATTTCAGAGTTTATCTTGTGCGAGTCATTATTAAATATAAACAGAGCGCTGGTGTTAAAAATAATTTCCACGTTTTCCAACATATTTTTAATTTAAAAATGTTTGTTTTTTTATTGCAATTAGTAGTTTGTAAATATTCATAAAATAATTAAAAACGATTTTTGAAGTAAAACTTATTTAGGCGCAACTAGGGTGTAAATCCGTACAAATGCAACGGAAGTGCGTTACGCCAGATAAGATAAGATAAGAGTCGAGTGCCAATGATTCGTCATTCGCTCTCGATGATATTTCTATACGGGCCGATTGTGATTAATCGTCGTGTATGTGAATGGAGATCTGTCCTTTACCTTTAAAAAATTACACAGGCTAAGCACAGTCTAAACGCCAATCTGGTACAAATGTTTACCCAATTGCCCTTAGACTGTTTATGTACTGGAGCACTTCACCAATTTTGTGAAAACTATCGAAAAATTTGATTTTATTACACAACAGTAATGAATTTATTTCGATTACAAAAATGAAGTGTTTTTTAGTTGAACTTCTCTGAGTAAATGAAAGTGAATCCGCAAATTATCCGTTTCATTAAAGTTACATCTTTGGTAAACCACATTTTTTGTTTTTTGGTCTGACGTTAACACAAACAAAGCGGCTGGTTTTCCAACTCGTGAACAGGCAACGTTTAACTGCCCATGTGAAAAACAATGATTTTCTAAATAATCTATTTGAAATTTATCCCGCAAACACTAAGCGACTTGTTATTGCAAACGCAAGGCGAACTGGAAATTGCAATCGTTTGAAGTCAAACGGAAGACCAGTCGGAATCATTGGTATGTCACCAAATCGCCAGCAATTTTTGATTGAATGGTGAAATTCAGGGCGTGTACATCATTATTCTTTGCGGCGAGAATTGCTCGTTGACTTAACCAAGCATAATTCTGGTAATTCTCACTAATGTCATTACTCGAATTTTTAATTACGGTGCGTGAAGTTCCAGCAGCTTGCATTAAGGCACGATGCCATGCACAACTAATTTTCTTAGCTATAAACCTTGCTGAGCCCGAGACATTTCCAACGAATGCAAAATTGTCGAAATCGGTTCGTGCGTTTTGGAGTTATTTCGCCAGAAAGAAAAACCCGACTTATTTTTATATATATAGAAGATTACAACTTATCTCCCAGCTCTCTCACTATCACAGTAACATTTGATTTCCCGTCAAGTGAAGCGTTGCACAATTTCAATGCAATTCGCGTTTCCTACAATAAACGAAAACCGTCATACGCTTCATCTAAACTTATGTCACTATTGTGCAACATATACGTAACATTCTGTGTCGTACGACAACTCGACTGGCATGTACGGATATGTCAGTCGGTCGGAGTGCAGATTCAGGAAAGGTTTGTTAATGGACAATTTAAGGGATAGTCCAGAAAAAAAGATAAATTATAAATTATATATTTATATTTGCATTAAAAATATGTATAATATTTAAAAATAATATTGTAATTCAAGTCATATTCAAATACGACATGATCGGTTTGTCATTGTAATTAGCATTTAGAAATGAACCTTCATTGGGGAAATAAAGTAATTGATGATTAATAAATTCTTTATTATTCGTCAATACTGAAATAAGAGACAAATAGGACTATAAGGACGAGCAAACTAAAATAAATTAGTAAAGGCACTCTACTGACGAGCAAAATTAAAATAAACTGGTAAAGGGACTCTACTGACAAACTAACTAAAATAAATTAGTAAAGGGACTCTACTGACGAGCAAACTAAAATTAATAAGTAAAGGAACTCTACTGACGACCAAAATAAAATAAACTGGTAAAGGGACTCTACTGACAAACTAACCAAAATAAATTAGTAAAGAGACTCTACTGACGAGCAAACTAAAATTAATTAGTAAAGGAACTCTACTGACAAGCTAACCATAATAAATCTGTTATGAATATATAGTGAATTATGTCGCCTAAACAAATATTGATTTCGTAACTTCACTCATCATGTAATAATTGTGTTTGAAGAACTTCATGTAATTAAAATTAACATACATTCATTGACTGATGGTATTTTTTGTTTACTTTTTCGCTGGCGATATAATCTCATTCTTTGAACAACCTAAAAATTTGTAAAAGAAAAAAATTGCAAAATTACTTAACAATAATAATAAAAATGATAATGATAATATTATTAATAATAATAAAAATTAATAATAACAATAATATAAGACTCTTAAATTCGTTAAAATATCATAAAATAAAATTTGTTAAATAAAATAATTATCTTGTAAAAGTATTGTAAAGATTATTAAAATACTTATTAAATTTAAAAAAAAATACTTGCAACAAACAAACTAGTTATATTTAAAAATAATTAATATTAACTTAATTTAAATAAGTTTATAGTAAATCAATTAAATAATAAATAAGTAATAAAATAGCTAATAATTAATTAAATTATATTAAACCTATAAAAATATTGACTTAAGCCTTATTATAATATTATTATACCGACGGTTGTAAAATTATTAAATAAATAAATAAATAAAAACTGTAATATCTGTTTTGAATAAAAAATATTTTCCATTTCAATAACTTCAAAGATTTATAGAAACTACGAATAATATAGAAATAATTTCTAATCAATAAACTTACGTTTAGTATATGGCACAAATGTTTAATTTGTTTTATTATTTGTAAGGAACAGGGTAAAATATTCTTCTGATTCAGGCATTTTTCATTAAATCAAGATTTGTACTACGATGTAACTTTAAAATGTTCATTTATCTATGCCGATTTCTTTGTTGATATTGGTACGCATACAACGACAGATCTCTATCCACGACTCTCTATGCACGACGACTAATCCCAATCGACTCGTTTAGAAATGATATCATCGAGAGCGAATGACGAATCATTGGCACTCGACTCTTATCTTATCTCATCTGCCGTAACGCACTTCCGTTGCATTTGTACAGATTTACACCCTAGTCGCGCCTAAAGAAGTTTCACTTCAAATTTTTTCTGCTATAAATACAGAACCCTCATGTAACTTCTGCCCTTGAAATAATATTTATTAATTTCCTACAAAACTTTTTACTACAAATAGAAATCATAATTCATGCATTATCTTTTCTCTTCAAAACTTTTACGATCGTGTACGGACGGAGTTAATAAATCTAGGTAACTGCTATGTAACTTTTTACGTAACGTTCACGTAACACGAAACATAAACGACTTGTCGTTAAACAAGAACTGCAACTTAATCGTAAAATTTATGTTGCAATTCGGAACAAACTCGTCATGATGATGGAAATAGTTTTATGGAAGTAAATTTTGTTGGAATTGGAATAACTGAGAATAAACTAGTGGTGTATGGCATCGTGCCTTAAGGCAAATTGCTGGAACTTCCCGTACCCGTAATGAAATATTTGAGAAATGTTAAACGTTTTCAAATATATTATTACAAATACTGTAACTTTCATTATTTTTGCTATCTTGTTATATCTGAACAAATCAAATGTAAATCATAAATCAATTTATCTCCTGGGACATTAACAATCGTCGTTTCATTTCGAATTCAATTTCAAAAAAAAAAATAGTTGCCTAATTTACACAAAAGGGAAAAAGTGCTCCCGTATAGTCACAGTCTAAACGCATTTGCAAACAATTCTGTGCGACATTTTCACTTATACTGCGCTTAGCTTGGCGGCATTTTCACATTTTTCAATAGTTTTCACAAAATTAGAAAATTGCTCCAGTACTTAAACAGTCTAAACGCACTTGGGTAAACATTTGTACCGGAGTGGCGCTTAGACTGTGCATAGCCTGGGTAATTTTTTGAATTTTTAATCCAAAATTACGAAAATATTTTATGGAAAATAAAGAAAGATGTGATAATTTTTTATCCTCAAAAGCAATTGTTTTGTCAATACAAGCAGAAAGTTTTTTAGATCATTCAAATCGGACGCTTAGTTCACTCAAAAACTGTCATTTTTTGCACATTTAGTTTCGAAATGGCGGGACCTGTCTTTGCCAAAAATTAATCACCTCTTCTCCCATACTAAACACACACACATCCATTTGGTTTCTGAGGTATGCCAGTAAAATGTTCAGAAACCTTCAAAACGTCGAGAAATGCAAAAATTTTCATATCAGTTAATAAACTTGATATTTTTAAAACGTACGTTTTAATAACGTTAATGTTACGTTATGAGGAACCAATAAACCACACATGTTTTAGTGGTTTTATATTTGTTTTATGATTATTTTCCGAACATTTGAAATTAAATTCTAGATTTAATTACTGTATGGACTTTATTGTATATATATATATATATATATATATATATATATATATATATATTCTGTTGGAAAACCACATCTGTCGCGGTTTTGCTGTAACAGATGGTTCTGCACGTTTGAAAATTTAATATGAACGAAAATTGGACTTATATACATTATACGTATATATATATATATATATATATATATATATATATACATTTACTATCCCTTCGATTTTTTACATTTTCGAATATTTCATGAGATAACCACCGTAATCCCGTCCTATCAAATTCAATATAAAATGAACTAGGAGAAAATCCAATAAAACTCGCAGGTGAAAAATCGTATCACCTGATTTTTGGGATTCACCTGATGTGATGTGACAACATATCACTTGGGGGATTGATGGGGACATCATGATATGTTTGGGGAAAATCGAATTTAAAGGGTTAGTCTTTAGCAGGGTTGCAAAAAGTTATGGATATTTGTAGATAGTGGACTTGATTGTGATAGTGATAGTGGTACTCGTAACTTGGAAACTGTTCGAGTTATATGAATGATGTTTTCGGCAAAATTATGCAAAATTTCATAATCTAGAACATTGTCTAACAACATAAAACTCTACAGCAACTCGGTATACTTTAAAATCACATTGGAAAATACACTAACACTCCTGTACCAACTCGCATTGGTTTGTACTTATTTACTATATCTCTTGTAACTTTAGAACGGTTCGATTAACATAATTGACGTTTTTGGCAAAATTATGCAAAATTCCATAATCTACAATATTTTCTTACAACATAAAACTCTACATCAACTCGGTATACTTTAAAATTAATTTTGAAAATACACCAATGCTCCTATACTAACTCGCATTAGTTTGCATTCATTTACTATATCTCTTAAAACTTTAGAACAATTCGATCAATATGAATGATGTTTTCAGCAAACTTTAGAACAATTTCATTAATATGAATGATGTTTTTGGCAAAATTATACAAAATTGAATGATCTACAACATTGTCTAACAATATAAAACCCTAGAACAACTCGGTATACTCTAAAATCACATTTGAAAATACATTAACGCTCCTATACCGACTCGCATTAGTTTGCGTTTATTTACTATATGTCGTGTAACTTCTAAACCATTTAATTGATACGAATCAAATATTTGGTGAGTTTGTGCAAAAATAAACAGTTTATATTATTCTTCAACAACATATAATCCTACAGCAACTCGGTATACTTTAAAATCAATTTTGAAAATACACCAATGCTCCTGTACTAACTCGCATTAGTTTGCGTGTATTTACTATATGTCGTGTAACTTCTAAACCATTTAATTGACACGAATCAAATATTTGGTGAGTTTGTGCAAAATTAAACAGATTATAATATTGTCTAACAACATAAATACCTACAGCAACTCTAAACACTTTTAAATTAACTCAGAACACAAAAAATATATTTTACAATTCTCGGACAAAAATATGTCTAAACAGCAATTTGCCAATAGGACAAATCGAATATAATCTTTCACCATTTTTCAAATTAGCATGATAAAAGAGTTTTCCCAAAATTATCTTCTGAAAATAAACGTAAATGCCAAAAAAATTCAAAGAAACTACTTAAAGCATCATCATCAATCATTTTTCTATTCATGGTAAATTATTTACGGTGACATCAAATATTAATTTTCGATAATTCTGGTAGCGTGATGATAAATTTATATATATATATATATATATATATATATATATATATATATATATATATATATACAGAAATATATAAATCATGGAAATCGAGAAAAAGCAAGAAAATTTATGAGTTTTCTAAAAAAAGATGTCGTAGAGTTGTTATTGGAATTATAGACAGAAAGCTGAGGGAAAAAAGCATTTTTGTAAAATATTTCGTAAAAAAACATATATAAATTTTATGAATATTTTGTAATTTAGTATAGAAAAAGCTCAATGAATTCATTAGTTCAAAATTTATATTTTTTTAATTATTTCCGTAATAAATATACAAAATTAATATTTCAGAGAATTTCTTGATAAAAAGCTGAAGAAAATATTTAGTTATTTAATAAGTAGCTGGAGAAATAGAGTTTGTGAAATAAAATATATTTTTTAATTTATATTTTTTTAAGGCAGATCTTTAGTTATTATTTCAGTAACAAATTGCTAAAATTAAAAAACAAAAACAAATGTATTTTTTTCGATTTTCTACACTAAAATCTATGGAAATTATCAAATTTATTTCAGTCTTTTTATGTTTTGGTTATTATTTATAAATTCAATATAAATTCAGATGAGTATAGAAATATACAAATTTAAAGAATTCAAGACAGTAAGAATATATTATTTATTTCATATTTTTTTAAAAAAAATTGCAAATAGAAAACAATTAAATAATAAATAAATTCTTTAATCAAGGATAATATCGCACACCGTTTTTTTCGTGCAACAATTTTCATTGCACTTATTTATTGTATCACTTGTAACTTTAGAACAGTTTGTTTAATATGCATAAAATATTTGACAAATTTGTTTAAAAATGTATAATCAATAATATTGTCTAACATTATATGACCCTACAGCAACTCGGTATACTTTAAAATTGCACTTGAAAGTATTATATTGATCTGAACGCTTGAAGATGTAGTACGACTAAGTTTGAACATAGATTGTTCATTTATTAAAACTCTTGTAACTTTTAAACCGTTTGTTTAATATAAATAAAATATTCGACAAATTTGTTTGAAAATAAATATTCTAATATATTCTCTAATATTATATGACTCTACAGCAACTCGGTATACTTTAAAATTGGATTAAAAAGTGCTTCAAAAATATTACTTCAAAATTTAATATGAATTGTAGATATTGATTGATTAAAATTCTAATCACTTTTTGCTCAAATTTAATATCATAAATTTGTCCTTATAAAATAAATTTTTACATACAATTTTTCTCAGAATTCTATCTACTAATTTATGTTGTTTTTTTTAGTTTTTTCCAATTTATTTTTAGGGCACTCATAAATTTCAAATATAAAATATGTTTTTCAACTGTGTATTAAATCACAAACTGTAATAAAGTTTTAATTTTATATATTTTTTTTGCAACTTATTTAAAAAAAATGGGATTTAAAAATATTCCTCTCAAATAATTTTTAATTTAGTACATTTCTACATTTTCTGGAATTAATACAAAATACTGAAACTTTATTGTTGTAAATTAAATAAATTTGTGCTAAATGAATCTTCTCAATCATCTGTCTGATAAAATTAAGTAGTTACTCCTTAATTTTATAAAATTGTATAATTTACCATTAGTTTTACTAAATTAAATATACAATAACATTAATATATTAAAACATACATTTTTCACTCCATACGATTTTATTATTGAATTTTCTCTCAGCGCTCTGTCTATTAAATCACTAACCATTCCTTAATTTTGTATATTTTTATATTTTCGCAATTTATTACAAGAAATGCTAAATAATGACTTCGTTTATAGAAAAACGACGAAGATAAATATATACATATATATAAAAGAAATCTATTACAAAATAGATAAATACGGTGGAGCGACGCAAACTTATTTCACTCTATATTGAAAATAGATAGAAAATGGGTTTCAAATCGATTCTGAAATAAATATAAATAGAAATAGATGGTAGAGAATTATATATATATATATATATAAGAATTTTTTTCTGTATATATGAAAAATCTTGTAGTTTTGTTTGACCTTGACAACAAACACATTAATCAAATAAAAAAATGTAAAAAAATTTTTTTACTATGCAAATAGTAAAAGATTTTCTCACCAAGAATCCTTTTCCAAATCCTTTCGACACGAAAAGATTATAAATTTATAAAAGCTCTCGACAGCTTTCGTATCGAATTTCTGCACTATCCGATTTCTCCAAGAAGAAGAAGCTTTAAAAGCTCACATTTCACAGACAGACATTCAATGACCTCGGATTATAATATTGAAAAATACAGAAAAATACAGAAAAATATTACGCATTTCTATATCGAAATAAATTTATTACAAAGTAGACTTTTCTCTAAAGGTTGCGGCGAGAAGCTTTTTTATGTTTTCTATTTGTTGACGAAAAGCTTTTGTAGGAAAATTGCTGCAAGGATTCGTTTTAAAGTAAAATTATTGAATAAAAATAATTTTAGTATTTTATTGTTTAGTTCTTTATATTTTTTTATAAATCTTGATTTTTTTTTATTATTATTATTGCAAGTATAAGACGTCGATTATATTTTATATTTTTATTCGACTTCTGTTGCTATTTAATATTCCAAATGCAAAATTCAAAGAATACAATTCTCTTTCCGCAATTAGAGGCTGTTTTAATAAAATGCTAATTCGATGTCAGAAAAGGGAAATAATTGTAGACAGAGAGCTGGTGGAAATAATAATTTTGATACAAAATGCATTATAAATTTATAAAAGCTCTCGACAGCTTTCGTATCGAATTTCTGCACTATATTGATAAAAATTTGAGGTTGTGTTATTTATTTGTTTTAGTTTGTGTGTAACTTTTAAAGTGTTTGTCCTAGGTTATTGAAATATATGACATTTATATAGAAAATTCAATTATCTATAATATTTTCTAATATCATAATACTCTACAGCAACTAGGTATACTTTAAAAATGCGCTAGAAAATGCAAGACTAGTTTATTTAAGTTTACAAGGTAACTTTTGTCTGTGCATTTATTTATTGTATATCTTGTAAACTGTTTGTCCTAGGTAAATGAAATATTCGACAAATTTATTTAAAATTGAATAATTCATAATACTTTCTAATAATTTAATGTCCTACAACAACTCGGTATACTTTAAATTCTTGCTAGAAAATGAGTACATAATTTAGTAGTACCTACTCCACATTATGGGAGCAAATTTACCATGCATTTTTTTATTATATAACTTTTAAACGGTTTGTCTTAGGTGAATAAAATATTAGACAAATTTGTTTAAAATTAAATAGTTTAAAATACTGTCTAACAATATAATGCCCTACAGCAACTCGGTATACTTTAAAATCGAGCTACACAATGAGAGTCTAATTCAGCAAATCAGCTCTACTTTATGAGAGCAAATTTACCATGGATTTATTTATTGTATCTATTGTAACTTTTAAACTGTTTGTCTTAGGTAAATGAAATATAAGACAAATTTGTTCACAATTCAATAACTAATAATTCTTTCTAACATTATAATGCCCTACAGCAACTCGGTATTCTTTAAAATCGCAACTAAAGTGTTTTATTATAACCACCATGAATTGTGCACTATGGCATTAAAAAAAAATATATATATATATATAAAAAAGCCTATAACTTTTGAACCCTTAGTCTAATTTGAATAAAACATTCGACAAATTTACTCAAAATTCAATTATCTAAAAAGTTTTCTAACATTATAATGCCCTACAGCAACTCGGTATACTTTAAAATTGCGCTGGAAAATTCAAAACTAATTTACACGTCGTTAATCAATTTGCTGTGCATTTATTTAGTATAGTAACTCTCGTAACTTTGAAACAGTTGGTTTTATGTAATTGAAGTATCAGACAAATTTATGCAAAATTAAATTATATAAAAAGTTTTTTAACACGATAATGCTCTACAGCAACTCGGTATACTTTAAAATTGGCTTAGAAAATGCAAAACTAATGTTCATCTTGAGTCTTAAACTAATTTGCGTAATCGACGTGATTACATCTCTTGTAACTTTTAAACGGTTTATTTAATTTAAATAAAATATTCGACAAATTTACTCAAAATTAAATAATATAAAATGTTTTCTAACACTATAATGCTCTACAGCAACTCGGTATACTTTAAAATTGCCTTAGAAAATACAAAAATAATGTTCAACTTGAGTCGTAAACTAATTTGCGTAAGTAATTACATCTCTTGTAACTTTTAAACGGTTCATGTAATTTAAATAAAATATTCGACAAATTTGTTTAAAATTAAATACTTAATATCTTTGTCTTTGACGAAAAATCTGTATATTAAAATTTTCTTAACAAAACTTCACTGCAAACAGTAAAATTTTTCAATAAATATATAATAAATAAACTATTCGACAAATTTACTAAAAATTAAATGATATAAAAAGTTTTTTAATACTATAATGCTCTACAGCAACTCGGTATACTTTAAAATTGCGTTAGAAAATGCAAAACTAATGTTCAAATTGAGTCTTAAACTAATTTGCGTAATCGACGTAATTACATCTCTTGTAATTTTTAAACGGTTTTTTTTTAATTTAAATAAAATATTCGACAAATTTGTTTAAAATTGAATACTTAATCTCTTTGTCTTTGATCAAAAATCTGTATATCAAAAATTTCTTACCAAAACTTTTCTTAGCAAAATTTTTCCAACTGCAATAAATGGTTTTTTAGTACAAATGCATTTTTCGCGATTTTCTAGTATAACTCTCAAACTATTGGATTAATATATATATATATATATATATATATATATATATATATATATATCTCAAATCTCATCAAGATCATGTTTCTTGACAGATGTCCTGAAGATGGAACGTACCTAGTTCCGAAACGTCGACAGTAAACAAATAATTAAATAAAGAAATTGTTTATTAAAAACTTTACTTGTTTTTTTTATTTTTTATTATTTTTGGATTCTTGCTCGAAACTCTACAATATATATATATATATATATATATATATATATATATATATATATATATAATATGTAAAGCAAATTTGTTTAGAATTAAATTATAAACAATTTTGTCTCACACGAAAAATTTTTACAATAAAATTTGCTTAACAAAACTTTACTGCAAACTTCAGCAGCAAAATATTCTATATATTTCCTCTTCCTTGTATTTTTCTACTAATATGTAGCCAAACAAATAGTGATAAATTCATAAGATAAAAACAGTTTTTTGCAAAATGATACAAAGACATTTTTACTACATTTTCGAGTTTTTTTTTATCACCAGCGCTCTGTCTATTTCCACGTTTAGTAATTTCGAATAAAACTCCGCCTCGTCTTGTTTTAGTGGCAATAAAAATAATATAAAATTACAAAATAGAAATAATAAAATGGCAAAGTCTTCTTCGTCATTTTACATTTATTATTATTATTTATTCTACCCCGGTTTCCCCTAATTTCGGCTTATTGTACTTGAAAGACGAAGGATAAAAATATATGCATTTATTTTGTAATAAAATGAAATGTTCATTTTGTTTTATTTTGGATTTAAAAATTTGTAGCTACGAATTTTATGATTTTAGAATGCTGAAATTTTAGTATGGTATATAAAAAGGTTTTAGTTAAATGGGAAAAATATAAAATCGTGCAATTTTTTTAACAAAGTATAGAAAAACAGATGCCAAAGTGAGAGAAAAATGTTATTATATAGATTGTACGCAAGTTTAAAAATTTGTATGTAAAAATCTAGTAATTCTAGAATACTATAATTTGAATATATTATTTATAATAATTTTATTTAAATATAAAAAATATAAAACTTAATAATTTTGTAACATAACGATTATAATGAGAGACTAAATATCAAGAGTGTAAAAATAGAATAATGCTTATTGCAATTTATATTCTGTTCTTGAAAGACGAAGGATGAAAATATATTTATGGAAGATGTAGTTTTGGATTTAAAAATTTTATGATTTTAGATGCTGAAATTTCAGTATAGTACATAAAATTGTTTTAGTTAAATGGGAAACATATAAAATCGTGTAATTTTTTTAATAAAGTTAATGAAAACAGATGCCAAAGTGAAAAGTAACATACGAGATGAAAATGTTATTATATAGATTATACACAAGTTTAAAAATTTGTATTTATAAATCTAGTGATTCTAGAATGCTATTTTTTAAATAATTTGAAGCATTATACTTTTATTTAAATATAAAAAATATAAAACTTAATATTTTTATACCAAATTCTATATTATGAGAGTCTAAATATCAAGAGTGCAAAAATAGAATATGTTTTGCAATTATTGTATTAATCGTTCCTTATTAAAACTTATAATGAGAAAAATTATTATCGAGTTTTGAAGTAATTATTATTGAATGTTAGAAAATATTATAAATCAAATCTCATTATTTTTGAATTTTAAAAATACACTATTTATATAACGCAATTAGTTTTAAAATTATAAGTGAAGTAATAAAAAAATAGTGCTTTGGGAAAAGTTTTCGAAAAATTTAACAAAACGTAGAAAAATGTGTTGACGAAATATTGTAAATTTGCATTATATTAGGGCAAGTTTTCACTTGTTTTAATCAAAATTTTAATATGGCGTCATTTTAAATTGGTTATACAGAATTTAGGTTAGTTTTATCTTTTTTCTACTAAACTTATGAAAAGAGAGTGTTTTGGGAAAATTTTTCAAACAATTTAACAAAACTTAAAAAAATGTCCCGGCAAAATCCATATATGTTTAGTAAATTTGCACTCTATGTTAGGGCTTTTTCACATTAGTTTTATTTAAAAGTTTTGTATTGGACTATATAAAAATGTTTATACAAATTTTAGTAAATTTTATCTAGTTTCTACTAAATTAATAAAAAAATTGTGTTTTGGGAAAAGTTTTCGAACAATTTAACAAAACGTAAAAAAATGTCCCGACAAAATCCATATATGCATTGTAATTTATCAAATTACTTTCATAAAAAAATTGATCTCGGTTTTTGAAAATTGTCATGTTCTTTAAATTTGTGCTTAAAGTTGTTGGTAAAAAATCAAAAGTGTGTTTCAATTAATAAGCAACATATATAACAAATGTTGTCTAACAGGTATTTTACGTTACAAAAAATATTAACAAATTATCCGCCATTGTCACACAAAATACAAGAAACTTTTACTTTTTCAGATTTATTTGTTTTTTCAGTTGCAACTGAAAGCTACTATTGCAGCTATATAATTTAGTAATATCATGAATTTGATTAAATAAAAGGTTGACATCACCTTTTAAAAAAAAGAAAAAAAAGAGTGCGCGTAAGGATCACACGCGATTGAAGTAAAACTTATTTGCTACTGTATAAAGTAGCAAATTTAAGTTGAGTAAAAATAAATACATTATATAAAAATTTTGAATAATATTTATTAGTAATATGGTAACAGTCGTGTTGCACACATTTATTAGTGTCCTCAATCATTATACACATTTATATAATGATAAATTATTAATTATATATTTATGATTATATTAAAAATATGTATAATATTTACAAACAATAATGTAATCAAAGTCGTACTTGAAATATGACATGATCTTTTTAAAGTAATTGCTGATTAATAAATTCTATAATATTCATTCACACAGTGGATTATGTTAAACAACGCCTAAACAAATATTGTTTTTGCGAATTAACTCATCCTGTAACAATTGTGTTTTAAGAACTTCATGTAATTAAAATTAACATACATTCATTTACTGTTTGTATTTTTTTACTTTTTCGCTGACGATATAATCTCATTCCTTGAACAGCTGTAATATCCGTCTTGCCTAACAAATTGAAGCCATACTTTTATATTTGTTTTATTTATCAAGCCCGCACATAGCTTGATCTATGAATCATTTGCTTTTTCGTGTGAACGTTAATGCAATGATCATCATCAATATTACGAGGTAATAAATTAACCATATTATTAATGTCAACAGGCACATTTATAATTTGGCCAAATATTCCAAATTGTCCATTTGCATGCCGCATTGCGATCATTTGCACTACAATTATTTATGAGGGACGGGATAAAATATTCTTCCGATCCTTACATTTTTATTAACGCACGAATTATACTGCTAACCCATGTCGCGCCTAAAGAAGTTTTACTTCAAAAAATGTTTAGAGACTACGAGCTAAATACAAAACTCAAGTGAAAGTCGACGCAGTTTGTTTTGTTTTTGACATATGATTTGACATTTGATGTATTTTTTGTTTTGCTCGCAGACTAGATCGAATAATTGCTATGGCTGCGCTAACTAGCGTCGTAGTGTTCAACTTCACGTTGGCGTTTTCGTTGCATTTGTACGGATTTACACCCGTGTCGCGCCTAATGAAGTTTTTACACACATGTCGCGCCTAAAGAAGTTTTACTTCAAAAAGTCACAACCACACAACCACCAATAAACCCTCAACCTATTTTAGCTTCTGAATACATCATCAAATATTAATTCGCCTATTAATAACAGGAATTTAGGCCATATATATATATATATATATATATATATATATATACATATTCCCTGTTCTTTGTTCTCGACTCCGGGTAGTTTCGATGTCCGAGAATGTTCTTGCCCGGAATTTAAATTAGGTGAAACCGGTGCAATCATGAACGATATTATAAATTCAAGAAGCGAAGGATTCGCCCCAGTTCGATTATCGCTTCCACGATACAAATTGTTCGAATACTCTCGAAAGATCGATGTTTTTGTCGATTTTATGGAAATTTTGAGGAAAATTGAGGAAATAAAATTTTGAAGTAAAACTTCTTTAGGGAGTAATTCAGCGAAAACAACTATCAACGCAACGGAATTGCGTTACGAGTTAATGTTCAAGGTCACGTGATATCTTTGTTCCCGATACAATCTAGTACTAAAGTTTAAGTAAGCTCAGTAAAAATATTAAAATTTAACACATAACATTTTCATATAATTCTTTATTCAATCCTTTGTAAAGTCGACTTGACTTTTACGTCAAAAACACAAACTCCTTGTTCAATTCCAAAGTTAATAGACTTGTCAATCAATCTGCACTTGACTGTATCAATTATCAACTTTTCTCGAGCACTAAAAACTAAATTTGTTGTCAAACAAACAGCTGTTACTTTCAGAAAAGCAATTACGGAGAAAACTACAGCTGCAATTGTAGCTTTCTGCTGCAACTGCAAAAACAAATGAAGCTGAGAAATTGCGACAATGGAAAAGTTTCTCGTCTTTTGTGTGACAATGGAAAATAATTTGTTAAAAAAATTATATGGTATATACAAATTTTAGACAACATTTTTATATATGTTGGTTAGTAATTAAAACACACTTTTGTTTTTTCACTAAAAGATTTACGCACAAATAACAAACTTAAAAAATGCGAGATAAATTTTTTATAGATTTAATAAATTACAATACATATATGGATTCTGTCGGGACAATTTTCTACGTTTTGTTAAATTGATGGAAAACTTTTTCCAAAGCACTATTTTTTTATTAGTTTAGTAGAAACTAGAATGAATTCACTAAAATTATGTATAAACATTTTTCTATAGTCCGATATAAAACTTTTGAATAAAACTAGTGTGAAAATGCCCTAATATAATGTGCTAATTTACAATACATATATATGGATTCTGTCGAGACATTTTTCTACGTTTTGTTAAATTGTTCGAAAACTTTTCCCAAAACACTATTTATTAATTAGTTTGGTAGAAACTAAATAAAATGTACTAAAATTCTGTGTAAATATTTTGATAGTCCTGTACAAAAATATTGAATAAAACTAATGCAAATTTACAACATATGAAATCTGTCGAAACATTTTTCTGCATTTTGTTATAACCTAGTATATAAAATTTAGGTTGTTAAAAATAGAACAAAATTATAAAAACTTCAGAAAAGTGGCTTTCAAAAAATTTAATAATTCTTCAATTCAATGCAAGTAAAATGTTTTTTGAATCATTCAAATTGGATGCTCTCAAATTGCATCATAGCTGTTTTTGCGCTGTAACTCCGAAACGACTGGGGCTGCCTTTCTCAAAAACTAATCAACATATAATTTTCAGTTTATTACTATCACTTACGCCTAATTTGAATAATGCAATGAAAATTATATTCATAGTGTTTGAGCAAAGAGACGTCTTCGTCACCTACCCTGGACGCATAATTCATTATACAAAAACAT
This sequence comes from Ctenocephalides felis, assembly GCF_003426905.1. Taxonomy (NCBI): domain Eukaryota; kingdom Metazoa; phylum Arthropoda; class Insecta; order Siphonaptera; family Pulicidae; genus Ctenocephalides; species Ctenocephalides felis. The sequence continues at coordinate 20,744,256 of NW_020539727.1, forward strand.
TTTGCAACTTTTTTTGTCTAAATCTAAATACTCCAATAAAAACAACGTAGTTAAAACGATCAATGTACAAAAATGCGCGAAAACATAAAAACAAATTGAATGAAAACATTTTCGTTATCGTGTTTTTTCAGTGCTTGTTTTTAAAACTCGTGTCGCGTTTTGTGTAAAATATTACAGGCGGTTGAGGGTAATAAAAATATATGAGAAAAGGATAAATTTTAGCAACAAATTTTTAGAAACAAAAACTATATAGATTTATAATAGTATTTGTAATAATATTTCGGAAAACGTTTAAAATTTCTCGAATATTTCATTACGGTACGGAAAGTTCCAGCAATTTGCCTTAAGGCACGATGCCATACACTTCTAGTTTTTAATTTTGTTTCAAGGATTATTTTAAAATTTACATCCTCTCATTTACAGTTTACTTTGCCTTTTCGCAGCAAATTAAAACGCACCTCCACCGTCCTCCGCCCTTTCCTGAGGGCTCCTCAGGACGACCCTCCACCGGCATCAAAGAAATTTCCCAAAGCATATGTTATTTGCACACACAAAACAGAAACAGCTCATTTATAATTCACTCGAATTTTACTAACAACCTCCGAGGAATATATTTTAGTGAAATAACATTCTGCATTTTAAATTCGTATTATTTTCATTTTTGGGTTCCTACAATCGTTCTGGTCATATATTTTGTTGAAGGGAAGGAAGATTTATTTAGTGTACGCAGATCTTGAAGTTATGGATATTATATATATATATATATATATATATATATATATATATATATATATTAGCACAATATATTAGGGCGAGTCAGACTAGTTTTTTACAAGATTTTTATATGGGATTACAATAGATTCTTTTTACAATATTTTAGTATATTTCATCTAGTTTCTGCTAATATAAATATATAATACAAAAGTTCTAGGAAAAAAATTCGAGTGATTCAATAAAATGAAGAAAAATGTCCCGGCAGATTCCATATATGTTTAGTAAATTTGCACAATATATTAGAGTTAGTTCACACCAGTTTTATTTAAGATGTTTGTATAGGACTACATTAGACTCTTTATACAAAACTTCAGTAAATTGTATCTAGTTTCTACTAAACTAATTAAAAAATAATGTTTTGGGAAAAGTTTTTAAACAATTTAATAAAACTTAGAAAAATGTGCCGACAGAATCCATATATGTTTAGTAAATTTACACAAAATGTTAAGGGGAGTTCAGACTAATTTTATACAAAATTTTTGTATGGTCTATATTAAAATCTTCATACAAAACTTTAGTAAATATTATCTAGTTTCTAGCTATACCAATTAAGAAATAAAGTTTTCAAACAATTTAACAAAACGTAGAAAAATAATGTCCCGACGGAATTCATATTGTATATAATATGCATTTAATTCTAACTTGAGCATTAGGCAATATTAAAAATTTCAATTTAACGGCAAAACATTAATATTTCAATAAACTCAATTCAAGTTATATGTTATTAAAACTCTCAAGAAGTTTTACTTCAAAAATTGTAAAGAACTAAATATTCTGCAGTAGTTTTTTCATCATAAATTATATATATTGATTCATTATTAATTAAATTTATCATTTTTGCATTTAGGGATATCCATAAATATTATTCCTACGGAAGGCATATTTGTTCCAACATGTTTTGTTTTTATTTATATACTAAATTTAAAATAGAAATAAAAGTTTTTGAAATAACAATTAAATTCCATATAAAAAATTACAAAATATAAAATATTTTACTAACCACTACAATAAATTATAAATAGGAAAACAATATATAATAATTTTCTATAACAATAAACGACTTATTATTATTAAATTCACCAAGTGAATGTATAATAGTCTATGTAATAAATACTAATTTATTTATGTATATGTACATTTTTGAAATAAAAGTGAAGAAAGTAAAAATTTAAAATCAAGAGTATTACTATTCGATGGCAAATTAAAAATGCTTTTAGAACAACTTTTTGAATCATGAAAATATCTGCAATAGTTTTTATAAAATTGCATTTTTACACTTTGCAAATTTTATTAGTTGCAAAAAATCAATATTGATCCTGCGAAATCGAAATGTTTAAAAATGCTCGAGAACGCTTTGAGATATTTTAGAAATTCAAAAAGTCTCTAATATAATACTTTCAATTTGCCATCGAACCGTGTTAATCACGATTTGTTGTTTTAACTCGTTCACTAAAAATGTAACATTAATTTGCTTACTCATATAGAAAGCATCAAATAACGCAATCGGTAATAATAAATTAACTTTAAAAATATATTAACTGACTATTAATATACTTTAGACTTGCATTGTTAACTATTTCTCCAAATCCTGAAGCTTTATTTAGGCATAAAGTATATTATTGATGAACTAGTAAAAATTGGAAATCAAGAGTATTACCATTCGATGGCAAATAAAAAATGTTTCTAGAACAACCTTTTCAATCACCAAAATATCTGCAATAGTTTTCATAAAATTGCATTTTTACACTTTGCAAATTTTATAAGTTGTAAAAAATCAATATGAATGCTGCGAAATCGAAATGTTTAAAAATGCAATATCTCGAGAACGCTTTGAGATATTTTAGAAATTCAAAAAGTCCTCTATACAACATTTTTAATTTGCCATCGAACTGTGTTAATCACGATTTGCTGTTTTAACTCGTTCACTAAAAGTGCATCATTAATTTGCATACTCATATAGAAAACATGAAGTGACACAATCGGTGATAATAAATTAACTTTGAAAATATATTAACTGACTATTAATATAGTATTGACTTGCATTGTTAACTATGTCACCAGATCCTTGAAATTTATATATGTAGAAAGTATATTCTCGATGAACTTGTGAAAATTGGAGAGTATCTTTATTCAGTGGCAAATTAAAAATGTTATTAGAACAACTTTTAGAATCACTAAATTATCTACAATAGTTTTTACATTGTAGTATATTTTATCTAGTTTCTACTAAACTAATGAAAAAATAGTGTTTTGGGAAAAGTTTTCGAACAATTCAACAAAACGTAGAATTAATTAATTAATTCAACGAACAATTTAATAAAACTTAAAAAAAAAATGTCCCGACAAAATACAAATATGTATTTTTTTATAATACAATTTGTACATTATATTAGAGCGTATCCACAATAGATTTTTTTACAAATTTTAGTATATAAAATTCAATGAATTTTATCTACTTTTTGCTAAAGAGTGCAATTCAAATAAATCATTTCAACTTTGCAATCCATTTTAAACAATTCTTGTAAATATGAGATGAGGTCCTATAATTTTAACTCAACTCGATTAAATTTTGTTCATTTCCTCTTTAAGTAAATATTATATAAACATCATCGTCGTGCAAATTACAAAATCTTATATTATATCTCCATAATATAAATAAATCTCACGTGATATTTTGACCAATCATATCAACTTATTTCGAATGATCACATCGACTGCCAATGACGAATCAGCATGCATTTTGTAAAAAGTTTTAGTTAAAAATTTAATGAAATTGAAAAATTTGCAATAGCTTTTGTAAAAGTTTACAACAAATCGCACTCCTCATAAATCACTCATAAAATAATATACACGATTATTTAACAAAATTGTAGAAAATGTCCCGACAGAACCCATGTATGTTTAGTAAATTTATACAAAATATTAAGACAAGTTGAGACTAATTTTATAAAAGATTTTTGTATAGGACTACATAAGGCTCTTCATACAAAACTTTAGTAAATTTTATCTAGTTTCTACTAAACTAATTAAAAAATAGTGTTTTGGAAAAAGTTTTGAACAATTTAACAAAACGTAAAAAATATCCTAACCGAATCCATATATGTTTAGTAAATTTGCATAATATATTAGGTCGTATTTACATTAGTTTTATTCAAGATATTTGTACAGGACTATATTAAACAAATAATAAACTAAAAATGTCCCGACATAATTCATAGATTATTAAAAATTTCAATTCATAGTCAAAATATTAATATTTCAATAAATTCTATCAAAGTGTACAATATATTATTGAAAATGCCATATGTCAAAAAAAAACAGTAACGCATTTCCATCAGAATTTTGTAGAGTTACTTTCTTAAGAAGATTTACTTAACAATTGTAAAGAACTGAATAATCTGCAGTAGTTTTTTATATTATAAATTAACATACTGAGATTCATTATTCATTAAATTGATTATTTGCCAATTATATAATTTTATTATATCATGTTTTTAATAGCTCTTTTCATACTTATATAAACAAATATATATATATGCAAACAATATTATATTATGATAGTATAATGATATTCCCAGAATAGGTCTATACAATTTGTATCTTTATGTAAAAATCAATGTATGTATTTAAGTCAAATAAAGCAAATTTTCAAATTAAAAAAAAAAATTAAATTATTATTTGCACATTTTGGGATATTTATGTAACTTGCCTTAAGGCAAAATGCCACAGCTAGTTATAGATAAATTGAAGTATGCATAAATTTAGACAAATGCTTTGCTAATGAAAACATAAAATAATTATTATATTTTTATAGATAAACTAAATACTGCGGGTGTTGAAATATTCACTAATGATATAATTTTATAAACAATCCGAATAATGTCACACGAGACAATTGTTTCCGAATACCAATTGCACCGATTTATCTGTAATTAACAATTTTAAAATAAAAACAAAGTGGAGATAAATCTCGCAGAAATTAGTATATAAGAAAAAATTTGCTTTGACAAAATCAGTACAACTACAAATCTTGTAAAATACAGTTACACCAAGTAAAAAAATGTATTTTCAACGTGCAATTTTAGTTTTCTTAGCAATTTTTGCAGTAATAAATGCGTGCGAATCAGAAATGAGTGTCGAGAAATGCAAAAGTTAGAAGAAATGCAAAATCCTCGCAAAAAATTTACGATGAAACCGATGCAGTTTATCAAGGAATTCGTCGAATCCTTGAATGGAACGATTTGAACTTGACAATCGATCAATTAGTCGATATAAGAATTATGATTATTCAATGGAACAGTTTGGCTTATTCAGGAGCAAAAGATTTGCAAAAAATATCATCGAGGAAAACATTGAAAAATTATCAGAACAAATTCACGCTAAAAGAATTTTACGTGTAGTATCAGGATTAAATTCTAACCGACACCAAATTCAACTCACCTACGATGATATGTTAAAAATGACAAAATTATATACGACTTTAATGAAAGGCTTCGGGGTAATTGCAATGCAGTTTGCACTATTGATGTAGTCCTTAAAACTTATATCTTAAAATTCGCCTCTGGTTACAACGACGAACTGCTTGTGCGAAATACCTTGATGGAAATTGTGCGATTGTTGGCAAATGGTCATAAAATGCATAAAGTTTACACCGATAATAACATTTGACTGTTGACTCATAACTCGCCGCCCGTGTCTTCCGAAAGAAATTGGTGTGATTGGGAACGAGATAATAGAAACTTGAATATTGCTAGTCGAGTGTAAAATGAGTGTCCAAAAATACAAGAAGACTGTGACGTCACTGAGTGAACGAGCGTTGCCGACAATCGTGGAGCACTCCCGAAGTAAATATTTTATGCTCCATTTTATATTTTATTCTATCGAGAGATGGCGCCACTATTGATGCGGTTTTCTCAAAAAATTAGATAATTTGCTGTTTGAATTTATATCTAACGTTTGATAGATTTAATAAAAACTTGAACTATATATTGCTAGTCGAGCTCAAAATAATAATTCGATACAAAAATACAAGAGGACTGTGACGTCACTGAGTGAACGAGCGTTGCCGACAATCGTGGAGCACTCCCGAATGAGAAAAATGTCATATGTCACCAAAAAGTAAATATTTTATGCTCGATGTCTGATGTGTCTGTAATATTTCCATAAATGCCATCCCGTGATTGATTTTTTGACAATAAATTAAATTCAACAAAAAATTATTCTATCAAGAGATGGCGCCACTATTGATGCAGTTTTCTCAAAAAATTAGACAATTTGCTGTTTGAATTTATATCTAACGTTTGATAGATTTAATAAAAACTTAATATATTGCTAGTCGAGATCAAAATAAGTATCCAAAAATACTAGAGGACTGTGAAGTCACTGAGTGATCGAGCGTTGCCGACAATCGTGGAGCACCCCAATGTCATATGTCACCAAAGAGTGAATATTTTATGCTCGATTTTATATTTTTGAATTCGATATTTCATTCTTTATTTCTTATAGATAGAAAATTTGGGACATTTTTTTTGGTTTTTGTCAAATAACTCAAAAATTTCATATAAAATCACCCCTTTTCAATTAGATAGGGTGAAACTAGATAAAATTTACAACTACTTGTGCAAAATACCTTGATGGAAATCGTGCGATTGTTGGCTAACGGTCACAAAATGCATAAAGTTTACACCGATAATAACATTTGACTGTTGACTCATAACTCGCCGTCCGTGTCTTCCGAAAGAAATTGATGTGATTGGGAACGAGATCGAGAATTTAATTGAAACTTAAATATTGCTAGTCGAGATCAAAATAAGTGTCAAGAATACAAGAGGACTGTGACGTCACTGAGTGAACGAGCGTTGCCGACAATCGTGGAGCACTCCCGAAGTAAATACTTTATGCTCGATTTTATATTTTTATAGACTTGTCTGATGCAACTGTAATATTTCAATAAATGCCATCCCATGATTGATTTTTTGACAATATGACGTCACTGAGTGAACGAGCGTTGCCGACAATCGTGGAGCACTCCCGAAGTAAATATTTTATGCTCGATTTTATATTTTTATAGACTTGTCTGATGTAACTGTAATATTTCGATAAATGCCATCCCATGATAAATTTTTTGACAATAAATTAAATTCAACAAAAAATTATTCTATCGTGAGATGGCGCCACTATTGATGCAGTTTTCTCAATAAATTAGATAATTTGCTGTTTGAATTTATATCTAACGTTTGATAGATTTAATATATATATATATTGCTAGTCGAGCTCAAAATAAGTGTCCAAAAATACAAGAGTCCTCGTGACATCACTTAGTGAACGTGCGTTGCAGACAATCGTGGAGCACTCCTTGTCATATGTCACCAAAAAGTGAATATTTTATGCTTGATTTTATATTTTTATAGACATGATTGATTGATGATAACATTATTGATTTTTTGACGATAAACTAAATTCAATAAAAAATTATTCTATCGAGAGATGGCGCCACTATTTTTCTCAATAAATTATACAATTTACTGATTGAATTTATATATATATATATATATATATATATATATATATATATATATATATAAATTAAATATATATTTATATCTAATGTTTTAGTTATCTCGAACCAATCATATCATATTTGATCTATGTTAGAAATTAATTTGTGTTTTAAAATATTTGTATAGTGCTTGATGTTAATAAATGTTTGTATTAAAAGTTTTATAATAAAGGATGTTTTGTATTCTTATATGATGATTTTTTTTATTTTTTTATTTTTCTACTTTTTGTTAAATTGTTCGAAAACTTTAGATAAAAATAGATAAAATTTACTAAAATTTAGTATAAATATTTGTATATAGTTCGATACAAAACTTTTGAATAAATCTAGTCTGAACTCGCATTAATATTTTGTATAAATTTACTATACATTTATGATTTTGTTGTGATATTTTTGTACATTTTGTTGAGTCGCTTGAAATTTATGTTAGCAGAAACTAGATAAAATTTACCAAAAATTGTATCTAAAATTAAAATTTAAATTTGATTTAAATGATTTCATTGTTTAGCAATAAATAGAAAATTCGGGACATTTTTTTGGTTTTAGTCAAATAACTTACGAATTTTATATAAAAGCACCTTTTTAAGTTAGATAGGGTTAGATAAAATTTACAACATTTCCTAAGAAACATTTTTATACACTCCGATACAAAAGTTTTGAATAAAACGACTTTGAATTTGATATTTCATTCTTAAGCAATAATTAGAAAATCCGGCCTTTTTATTGGTTTTTGTCAAATAACTCAAAAATTTCACATGAAACCACCCTTTTTCAATTAGATAGTGTGAAACTAGATAAAATTTACAACATTTCCTAGGAAACACTTTTATACACTCTTATACAAAAGTTTTGAATAAAACGACTTTGAATATTTCAGAGTAAGGAGGTATCATTTCTTTTGTTAATACTTTTTTTATTCATGGTAATAAAGCAAGACTCTGCAAAGCGTTTACAGTTCGTGGTAATATAAAAAATGAGCAGGTGTTCAAAATTTGATAAGGACTGTTATCGTGGTTTTTGCAATTATTTACTTATATATTTATTTATTTATTTAAATATAAAGCCCACAGATTTCTTCAAAGATGACTCAAAAATACAATTATTTTACATAATGAATAACAATTAAAATATATACAAAATTACAATATATAGTTAGTAACATAAAATGCTTGAGATAAAATTACATATAATGCAGAATGTAACAATATTATTTATAAACAGAATAAGATAAAATAATGAGATATTTGACAAGAAAATAAAAAGGTTAACTTGTGCAGATGGAGATTATTTGACTAGGTGAAGTGTTGTGAATATCTATTTCATTATTAATCAAGTTAAAGTTAGAGGACATAAGTAAAATGGGCGAATTTAAGAGAGAATTAGATTTAGGAGTAGGACAAATGAAAAATAATTGTGAACGCGTAGATAGTCTTGGAACATTATTGTGTTTTTATAAATTTTTGTCCAGTTTCACCCACATAAGTTGAAGGGCAGTTATAGCAATTCATTTTGTATACAATATTGGATATATATATATATATATATATATATATATATATATAGTATCTATAAAATATAATTTAACTCACCTTATAATCCTCGCAGCTATAGTATGTGCAATTAGGCCCATCCATGTCGCCAACAATTTCCTTATTCGTTTCTAATTTTTTCTCACATTTTCCCTAAAATCTATTATTTTTTTCCAGCCCTTATTTTTTACTCCTCCACCCTTTGCAATTAACGTCATAACTACGGTGCACTTCACTCACTTCACTCACATTACACTACACTAGAAAGATATATTTCTCTTTGAAGACGATGTTTATAATTACATGTTTCTGTAGTTTCTGTCTGAAAGTAATTATAAATATAGAAATTAAAATTTGTTTACTGCTAGAAAATGTAATAAACAAACTAGGTGTGGGTATAATTATATTATATTATATTATACATATATATATATATATATATATATATATATATATATTGAAATATGTGAGTTTGGTGTTGATATTTATTTTGATGAGTTATTTAGAATTGGGCTGTAACACCAAGTAAAAAACTAAAGCAGTTTTAAAATACTTTATTTATCCATACGTTTCGGTCTTCATCGAGACCGTCATTCAGAGGAAAAACTAGAAGATTTTATATGATGTAGGAGGAAAATAATATAAAGTTATAAAAATACACTACACTATTACTCTGTGATAAATTAAGCTATTAATAACTGGAACATTTAAACTAATTATTTTTTTTAACAATTTTTGGTTACATTCTAGTGTGTACAGATTGACTAACGTCTAAATAATGAATGAATTGTGTTTCCAAAATTTGTTGAGATATATATATATATATATATATATATATATATATATATATATATAGCAAATCTACGATATTGTACAGCTTAAGGTTAAGGAAGATTCACATGTTCCAAATTCATATTAAACAGTAAAAATAAATTTAAACTAGTGGTGTAAGGCATCGTGCCTTAAGGCAAATTGCTGGAACTTTCCGTAATGAAATATTCGAGAAATTTTAAACGTTTTCAAATATATTATTACAAATATTGCAACTTTCATTATTTTTGCCATCTTGTTTGTTATATCTGAGCAAATCAAATGTAAATCATAAAACAATTTATCTCCAGAACATTAACAATCGTCATTTCATTTCGAATTCAATTTCAAAAAAATAAATAGTCTCCTAATTTAAACAAAATTGAAAAAGTGCTCCTGTATAGTCACAGTCTAAACGCATTTGCAAATAATTTCGTGCGACATTTTCACTTATACTGTGCTTAGCTTGGCGGCATTTTCACATTTTTCAATAGTTTTCTCACAAAGTTGGAAAAGTACTTCAGCACATAAGCAGTCTAAACGCACTTGGGTAAACATGTGTACCAGATTGGCACTCAGACTGTGCTTAGTCTGGGTCATTTTTTGAATTTTTAATCCAAAAGTACAAAAATATTTTATGGCAAATAAAAAAAGATGCAATTGTTTTGTCAATACAAGCAGAAAGTTTTTTAGATCATTCAAATTGAACGCTTAGTTCACTCAAAAACTGCCATTTTTGCACATTTAGCTCTGTATCTTCAAAATGGCGGGACCTGTCGTTTCCAAAAACTAATCACTTCTTCTCCCGATCATTACAAATGGAATGTTTTTAGATCAATCAAATCCGATACTCCGTTCTCTCAAAAACTCGATTTGTATTTTCTGCACTCTTTGCTCCGTATCTCCGTAACGGCTGGACCTGCCTTTGCCAAAAACTAATCAGCACATCTATTCCTATCAATAGGGATTGAATGTTTTTTAAACCATTCCAATCGGTTGATCCGCGCCCGAAAACGTAGACGAAAAAATGCGTACATACAAAACACACACACACACATCCATTTTTTCTGAGGTATGCCAAAATGTTCAGAAACCTTCAAAACGTCGAGAAATGCAAAAAATTTCATTTTCGATTTTCCCTTTCGATGGCCCCTTACAATAACTTACCATACGGGAAGTTAAAAAAATACATAGCAGTCAATGAATGTATGTTAATTTTAATTACATGAAGTTCTTCAAACACAATCATTACATGATGAATGAAGTTGCGAAAACAATATTTGTTTGACATAATCCACTGTGTGAAGAAATATTATAGAATTTATTAATCATCAATTACTTCATTTCCCTAATGAAGGTTCATTTCTAAATGCTAATTACAATGACAAACCGATTATGTCATATTTGCAGTATGACTTCAATTACATAATTGATTTTAAATATCAAACTTATTTTTAATGCTATTATAAATATATAATTTATAATTCATTATTATATAAATGTGTATAATGGTTGACACTAATAAATCTGTGCATCACGAGTGTTACCATATTACTAATAAACATTATTCAAAATTGTTTTATAATGTACGTGGTCTGTTCAAAAAGTACCCGGAATTTTCGTATATAAATATAAAATATTTATTTATTCGTCTACATTAATGTGGTCCCCTTCAAAGTAGTCCCCCCCAGATATAATACACTTATGGCAGCGTTTTTTCCAATTTTCGAAGCACCCTTGATATTCACTTTTTGATATGTCCTTGAGCACTCTCAGCGATTCGGCCTTTATTTCTTCAATCGAGGAAAACCGCCGTCCTTTCATGGGTCTCTTCTTCAACTTTGGGAATAGGAAAAAGTCACACGGAGCCATATCTGGTGAATTTTTGCACTTTGCAACACTTTATTTCATTTTTTACGCAAAATTTAATACAAATTCTTTGACTTTTCAATTCTTCCATTGTAAAAATCGCCGAGCTCAGAAAAACACGTCGAACCTTAGCGACTACCACAGACAAAGTAAACAGTGAATATAGCTGAAAATTTCATCATACTTTAGGGGCATGTATACCAACACAATAAAAAAAAATTTTGACAATCAGACACTCCAGACCCGCGAAATTTAATTATTAGTAATTCCGGGTACTTTTTGAACAGACCACGTATTTAGTTTTACTTAAATGCCATCTTGTACAGTAGCAAATAAGTTTTACTTCAATCGCGTGTGATCTTTACGCACACTTTTTTTTTTTAATTTCTAACGAAAACATAAACTTCTACTTGCAGCTTAAATATTTAGCAAATAAATAATTATCGCAACCCCTCATAAATCACTAAAATGTTTCCGCAAATGCTTAACTTTTCCTAAAACCCGTTTATATATAATTTATGGATTTAATAAAACAGCCATAAGGCTAATTGATAAATTAATTCGTGGCGAAACGAAATGAAAATCCCGAAATTATAAAAGATTACTCAATCGTAAATTAACCCATAAAGTAATATTTTATATAATTTTTGGCAATAAATTAAATTTACACCGCGGTGAGTCTTATCAGCCCTGGAGACCATTTTCATGCTTTTTATTAACTTTTATTAACTTCCCAAAAATATTAGAAATACTAATAATGATGAATTATAAACTATATATTCATAATATAAAAATATAAAATATAATAAAAATATGTACAATATTCACAAACAATAATGTAATTAAAGTCATACTTCAAATACGACATGATCGGTTTGTCATTGTAATTTGCATTTAGAAATGAACCTTCATTAGAGAAATGAAGCAATTGCTGATTAATAAATTCAATAATATTCGTTCACACAGTGGATTATGTTAAACAACGCCTAAACAAATATTGTTTTCACAATTTCACTCATCATGTAATAATTGTGTTTGAAAAACTTCATGTAATCAAAATTGACATACATTCATTGACTACTTGTATTTTTATTGACAATGTTTATCGATTTATTTTTATTACTCAAAAATTGACGTCTTAGCGTTTAAATCAAAATTTATTCATTTTTTTATTTATTTTTAATAATTTAATTCTAAGCATATTTCAGTTTTTATTTTGCTTACCCATAATTTAACATTTTCACAGTTTTCACCTAATTAACAATAATAAGTTGTTGCCATTTTTTTCATTTATTTCTACAATATTACTATAGTTGTATAGTTCATAACATCTTACAAATAGTCCTTGATAAACTCCAAAAAGATTTATCAAAATTAGAATAACCGCGTAGGAGAAGTTTGGATTCATACATCCGTTAGAAGAATTTCTAAATAATTACATTTAACCGTAACAAAATAATCCCCATTCCCGTCTGTTTGGAAGCTTTTAAAAAGGTGCTCAGGTGCCTTGAATTAGTTTCCCATTAGCGATAATTAACCCTGTGTCAACCACCAACCACCAACCACCATCAAGGGCTGTCCGATTCTAGTCAACCGCCAGATGGATGCGTCGACGTTGATTACCGTTAATTAATGTATTACTCCACCACCAGGCGGTGGGGTTCGAGTATTGGGAAGGGGTTCGAGTTTTGGAAAATGATCTATGGCGATGGGTTGTTGAAATTTATAGACATGTGCATATGACTTGAATGGCATTGGTGGTGCTGAATTATTTAAATAAATGCTTCTAAATTTTAAAGTAAAACTTTTTCAGGCGCGACTAGGGTGTAAATCCGTACAAATGCAACGGAAGTGCGTTACGGCAAGGTCGAGGGCCAATGTAAAGATTTGTCATTCATCAGTTGATGGGTTGTTGAAATTTATAAACATGAATGACTTGGGTGGTGCTGAATTATTTAAATAAATGCTTCTAAATTTTAAAGTAAAACTTTTTCAGGCGCGACTAGGGTGTAAATCCGTACAAATGCAACGGAAGTGCGTTACGGCAGAGTCGAGGGCCAATGTAAAGATTTGTCATTCATCAGTTGATGGGTTGTTGAAATTTATAAACATGAACGACTTGGGTGGTGCTGAATTATTTAAATAAATACTTCTGAATTTTAAAGTAAAACTTTTTCAGGCGCGACTAGGGTGTAAATCCGTACAAATGCAACGGAAGTGCGTTACGGCAGAGTCGAGGGCCAATGTAAAGATTTGTCATTCATCAGTTGATGGGTTGTTGAAATTTATAAACATGAATGACTTGGGTGGTGCTGAATTATTTAAATAAATGCTTCTCAATTTTAAAGTAAAACTTTTTCAGGCGCGACTAGGGTGTAAATCCGTACGAATGCAACGGAAGTGCGTTACGGCAAGGTCGAGGGCCAATGTAAAGATTTGTCATTCATCAGTTGATGGGTTGTTAAAATTTATAAACATGAATGACTTGGGCGGTGCTGAATTATTTAAATAAATGCTTCTGAATTTTAAAGTAAAACTTTTTCAGGCGCGACTAAGGTGTAAATTCGTACAAATGCAACGGAAGTGCATTACGGCAGAGTCGAGGGCCAATGTAAAGATTTGTCATTCATCAGTTGATGGGTTGTTGAAATTTATAAACATGAATGACTTGGGCGGTGCTGAATTATTTAAATAAATGCATCTGAATTTTAAAGTAAAACTTTTTCAGGCGCGACTAGGGTGTAAATCCGTACAAATGCAACGGAAGTGCGTTACGGCAAGGTCGAGGGCCAATGTAAAGATTTGTCATTCATCAGTTGATGGGTTGTTGAAATTTATAAACATGAATGACTTGGGCGGTGCTGAATTATTTAAATAAATGCATCTGAATTTTAAAGTAAAACTTTTTCAGGCGCGACTAGGGTGTAAATCCGTACAAATGCAACGGAAGTGCGTTACGGCAAGGTCGAGGGCCAATGTAAAGATTTGTCATTCATCAGTTGATGGGTTGTTGAAATTTATAAACATGAATGACTTGAGTGGTGCTGAATTATTCAAATAAATGCATCTGAATTTTAAAGTAAAACTTTTTCAGGCGCGACTAGGGTGTAAATCTGTACAAATGCAACGGAAGTGCGTTACGGCAGAGTCGAGGGCCAATGTAAAGATTTGTCATTCATCAGTTGATGGGTTGTTGAAATTTATAAACATGAATGACTTGGGCGGTGCTGAATTATTTAAATAAATGCTTCTGAATTTTAAAGTAAAACTTTTTCAGGCGCGACTAGGGTGTAAATCCGTACAAATGCAACGGAAGTGCGTTACGGCAGAGTCGAGGGCCAATGTAAAGATTCGTCATTCATCAGTTGATGGGTTGTTGAAATTTATAAACATGAATGACTTGGGCGGTGCTGAATTATTTAAATAAATGCATCTGAATTTTAAAGTAAAACTTTTTCAGGCGCGACTAGGGTGTAAATCCGTACAAATGCAACGGAAGTGCGTTACGGCAAGGTCGAGGGCCAATGTAAAGATTTGTCATTCATCAGTTGATGGGTTGTTGAAATTTATAAACATGAATGACTTGAGTGGTGCTGAATTATTTAAATAAATGCTTCTGAATTTTAAAGTAAAACTTTTTCAGGCGCGACTAGGGTGTAAATCCGTACAAATGCAACGGAAGTGCGTTACGGCAGAGTCGAGGGCCAATGTAAAGATTCGTCATTCATCAGTTGATGGGTTGTTGAAATTTATAAACATGAATGACTTGGGCGGTGCTGAATTATTTAAATAAATGCTTCTGAATTTTAAAGTAAAACTTTTTCAGGCGCGACTAGGGTGTAAATCCGTACAAATGCAACGGAAGTGCGTTACGGCAGAGTCGAGGGCCAATGTAAAGATTCATCATTCATCAGTTGATGGGTTGTTGAAATTTATAAACATGAATGACTTGGGCGGTGCTGAATTATTTAAATAAATGCTTCTGAATTTTAAAGTAAAACTTTTTCAGGCGCGACTAGGGTGTAAATCCGTACAAATGCAACGGAAGTGCGTTACGGCAAGGTCGAGGGCCAATGTAAAGATTTGTCATTCATCAGTTGATGGGTTGTTGAAATTTATAAACATGAATGACTTGGGCGGTGCTGAATTATTTAAATAAATGCTTCTGAATTTTAAAGTAAAACTTTTTCAGGCGCGACTAGGGTGTAAATCCGTACAAATGCAACGGAAGTGCGTTACGGCAGAGTCGAGGGCCAATGTAAAGATTTGTCATTCATCAGTTGATGGGTTGTTGAAATTTATAAACATGAACGACTTGGGTGGTGCTGAATTATTTAAATAAATACTTCTGAATTTTAAAGTAAAACTTTTTCAGGCGCGACTAGGGTGTAAATCCGTACAAATGCAACGGAAGTGCGTTACGGCAAGGTCGAGGGCCAATGTAAAGATTTGTCATTCATCAGTTGATGGGTTGTTAAAATTTATAAACATGAATGACTTGGGCGGTGCTGAATTATTTAAATAAATGCTTCTGAATTTTAAAGTAAAACTTTTTCAGGCGCGACTAGGGTGTAAATCCGTACAAATGCAACGGAAGTGCGTTACGGCAAGGTCGAGGGCCAATGTAAAGATTTGTCATTCATCAGTTGATGGGTTGTTAAAATTTATAAACATGAATGACTTGGGCGGTGCTGAATTATTTAAATAAATGCTTCTGAATTTTAAAGTAAAACTTTTTCAGGCGCGACTAGGGTGTAAATCCGTACAAATGCAACGGAAGTGCGTTACGGCAAGGTCGAGGGCCAATGTAAAGATTTGTCATTCATCAGTTGATGGGTTGTTGAAATTTATAAACATGAATGACTTGGGCGGTGCTGAATTATTTAAATAAATGCTTCTGAATTTTAAAGTAAAACTTTTTCAGGCGCGACTATGGTGTAAATCCGTACAAATGCAACGGAAGTGCGTTACGGCAGAGTCGAGGGCCAATGTAAAGATTTGTCATTCATCAGTTGATGGGTTGTTGAAATTTATAAACATGAATGACTTGGGCGGTGCTGAATTATTTAAATAAATGCTTCTGAATTTTAAAGTAAAACTTTTTCAGGCGCGACTAGGGTGTAAATCCGTACAAATGCAACGGAAGTGCGTTACGGCAAGGTCGAGGGCCAATGTAAAGATTTGTCATCATCAGTTTTCGCAAAAAAAAAACTAAAAATTTAGTTTGGAGGCGTATATATTATTATATGTTGTAGTAAAATATATAAAATTTTGCATCATTTAACTATAAAATAATTGTATGTTGCTATATTAAAAATAATTATAATAAATCAATTAACTTTAGCTATAAGAAACTTTTATTTTACTGAGATGTTGCGGATCTTTTATCAGTTTCTATAAAATAACTCAAAATTTAGTTTGAAGGTGTATATATAATTATATTTTGTAGTAAAATATATAAAATTCTGTATCATTTAATTGCAAAAGAATTGTATGTTGCTATATTAAAAATAATTAAAATAAATTGCTAAACTTTGGCAATAGAAAACTTGTAGAGAACAATAAATTGATACGGATGGCTGAGGACATTTTATCAGTTTTTACACAAAAACTCAAAATTTTGTTAAGAGACCTGTACATTTATTATAGCAAAGTTTATAAAATTCTGCATAACATAGTTACAAAATATTTGTATATTGCTTTATTAAAAATAATTATAATAAATCGCTAGAATTTGGCAATAGAAAACTTGTAGAGTACATAAAATTGATATGGGTGGCTGAGGACATTTTTAAGTTTTTGCAAAATTACTCAAATTTAGTTTAAAGACTTATACATCAGTATATATTGCAATAAATTACGTAAAATTTAGCATCATTTAACTGAAAATAATTGTATGTTGCTATATTAGAAATAATTATAATAAATCGATAAACTTCGGCAATGAAAAACTTTTGAAGTGAAATTGTCGATGCTGTAAGAGGGTGAGCACAATTTAATCAGTTTTTGCAAAATTACTCAAAATTTAATTTAAAGCTGTATATATTATTATATATTGTAGTAAAATGTATAAAATTTTGCATCATTTAAATACAAAATATTTATATACTGCTATATTAAAAATAATTAAAATAAATCGCTAGACTTTGGCAATAGAAAACTTGTAGAGTACATTATTAATTTGATATGGGTGGCTGAGGAATTTTATAAGTTTTTGCGAAATAATGCAAAATTTAGTTCGAAGACATATACAAAAGTATATATTGTAATAAATTATATACAGTTTTGCATCATATAAGTACAAAATACTTGTATGTCGCTATATTAGAAATAATTTAAACAAATCGATAAACTATAGCAACTATAAAATTATATACAGTAACGTATTTATATTTATTTCTGCATTATTGATTTATTTTTTGTTTTAGTTTTTTGCCAAATTGTATCTAAAAGAATTAGCATGAAATCCTTATGCGGGTATATAAGGGAACATTTCTACCCTTAATTAGACAAAATCTGTTCTCCTTAAATAGGATTTGATAATAAATCTAGAATCAAATAGGCTTAATATAATATATTTTTTACAATTTAATTCATTATTTAAGAAAAATCTATTTTCTTTTCCTAAACATATTGTTTGCAAAAATCTCATCAAGATCATGTTTCTTGACAGATGTCCTGAAGATGGAACGTACCTAGTTCCGAAACGTCGACAATAAACAAATAATTAAATAAAGAAATTGTTTTTTTAAAAACTTTTCTTGTTTTTTATTTTGTATTATTTTTGGATTCTTGTTCGAAACTCTACAAAATATATATATATATATATATACATATAACTTTATATCCTTTTCAACACTTTGTACAGCTACTATTTGCTTTTTCTCGTGGATTTTAACCAGATTTTCACTATTCGAGTCGTGTTTTTGTTTTAATGAAATAAAATTTACTAAAACGTGTGCTTTAACTGCTGAAAACTGCTCTTAACTCATTAAAACTCTGCTGCAGCAGCAGCAGCAGATTAGATAAACCGAAAATTGTATGAAATAAAAAAACTTCTATACAAACGGTGGAGAAACGTTTTGTGAATTTTCGCTTTTGATTTAATAGACATAGGGCTGGTGGGTAAATGACTCATAACATCTAAAATATTTGTTGGAGATGAATAGTTTGTTAGCAAAATTTATGCAAAATTAAATAATTAATAATATTGTATAACATTATTATGCCCTATATTGACTCGGTATACTCATACAAAGGTTTGAAAATGACATTTATAAATCTCGTTGTACATTGAGGACTCGTGAAAATACATTTGTAATTGCTAAATAATTCATAACTTTTGAACTATTCGTTGAATACTGATAGTGTATTTGGAAAATATATTCAAAATTCAATAGTTAATAATATTGTCTAACATCATTATGCCCTATATTTACTCGGTATATTCATACAAAGGCTTGAAAATGACATTTATAAATCTCGTTGTATATGGAGAAGGACTCGTGAAAATACATTTGATCGCTAAATAATTTATAACTTTTGAACTATTCGTTGAATACAAATAGTATATTTGAAAAATATATACAAAATTCAATAGTTAATAATATTGTCTAACATCATTATGCCATATATTGACTCGGTATACTCATACAAAGGTTTGAAAATGAAGTTTATAAATCTTGTAGTGTATGGAGGAGGACTCGTGAAAATATCTTTGTTCGCTAAATAATTTATAACTTTTGAACTATTCGTTGAATACAAATAGTATATTAGGAAAATATATACAAAATTGAATAGTTAATAATATTGTCTAACATCATAATGCCCTATATCAACTCTGTATACTCATAACTTGCTTTGAAACTGAAAAATATTTCTGAAATATCAATATTACAGTATACGAGTATGAACTCTATGAGAAGTACATATGTTCGCTAAATAATTTATAACTTTTAAACTATTGTCGAAACACAAATAGTGTATTTGGCAAAGTTGTACTAAAATGCATAATTTACAATATTATATACCAACATCAACTCGGTATACCCATATGTTTCACTCAAAATGAAAATTTAATAGGTGCGTTACTAAAGTGCATCATTTTGTTAAATAATTCATAACTTTAAAAATATTTCTAAAAATGAAATGCTGTATGAAGAAAATTTATATAAAATTGCATTCTCTACAATATTTTCAAACACCACAAACCCCTACAACAACTCGGTGTACTTTTAAAATTCAATAGAAAATCAATTAGTTTTAATACGGCTTCAATACCTATTGTGTTCTTGCAACAGACATACATTTATTTTTTAATGTATTTATAAACTACTTGCGCGATTTAAAAAATTTCTTCGACAAATTTGTATAAAATTAAATTATCTACAATATTGTCTAACATTATAACACCCTACAGCAACTCGGTATACTTAAAAATCGCATCCGAAAACCCAAAACATTTTGCCTAACTTTGCTGTCATCTAATTATTTATTCGTTCGATATTCAATTACATTCGTGCAACTTGCCAATAGGTCAAACATAATAATTCGATTTAATTATAATTAAATCCAGTGAATTTGACAATTTGACAATTTGGTAATTGATGTGGGTTTTAGTGAATATCGAATTGAAATTGAATTATTCTATTTATATTCAAAAATAAGTATATTGATATGTGGGTATAAAATATATTAGAGGAGATTGGGGTTATTAAGAATAAAATTTAGGACGTAAAACTTACTTTTTTTAGTACTTCCATCCAAATGTGAAAAAATTCACATGTGCACTATTTTTTTTTTTTTAATAATAATTTATGTTATAACATTCAATATTATTTATAAATATACTTATTTTATTAAATGCATTTATAATTTTTTTTTAAATATTTTTGTCATACTTTATACACGTATTAAATTGCACACTTTATTCAAATAACAAATTTTATACATATATATTTTTTTATAATTTATATTATTGTAGTTCCAAGAACTTTTTTTTCATATATATATACTCTAACATTTTTACACATATTTTAATATTATTTTAATATAGTCTCTGTTCTAAATAAGAAAATTCTAATTTTGAGTAAAAGTTATTTTTTACACTTTTAAGAAAATATTTGCTTGTTTTTTTATTTAATTAATTTTCTATTTTTAATTATTTTTTTATTTTTATTCAAAACTATTTCTTCCATAATTTATTACATGATTTAATAAATAATTAATACATATACTTATAAAGTGTGTGAATTAATACGTGTATAGTGTGACAAAAGTGTTTAAAAAAAATTTAAAATGCATAAAATTTTAAATTTTTTTTAAACACTTTTGTCACACTATACACGTATTAATTCACACACTTTATACAAATAACAAATTTTATATTATTATTTTTTTATAATATATAATATATTATTGTTGCTCCAAGAAAATTTTTTTTATATATACTCTTTAACATTTTAACACATATTTTAATATATTATATTATTATAATCTCTGTTTTAAATAAGAAAAATCTAATTTTGTGTATAAGTTATTTTTTACACTTTTTGGAATTTATTTGCTTGTTTTTTATTTAATTAATTTTAATTATTTTTTCATTTTTAATAATTTTTTCATTTTTATTCAAACCTTTTTTGTCATATTTCATTATATAATTTAGTAAATAATTAATACATTATTTGTATTAAATAATAGAAATTCTATTTTATTATATTAGAGAATTTTGAGATTTTATGAAAATTATTTGTGTTCTCTATAATTTATATTAATTATTTAATTTTTACTATTTATTTAAAATATATTAATTATTTAATTTTTACATTTTTACAAAATTTAAAAAAGTGTATTTAATGCGAATCTATTTTTATGATGGTTATTATTTTTACATTTTTTATTTTTTTTATTTTTAAGATTTTAATTCACAGAACCAAAATAAAAAAAATATTTTTCTAAATTAAAAGGACTAAATTAATATAAAACTTTAATTTTTAAATTAATAATACATTTTTAATAAATATTTTTGTCTCTTTTTAACAAAATTTAAAAAAATATGAGTAATTTAAAAAAATATGATTCAAAAATTAAATTATCACTTCAAATTAAAAAAAAAACAAATTAATTTACATTATTATTAATAAATTAAGTAATTAAAATATTATTAAAATCCATTAAAAATTATTATAGTTTATTAAATCAATTATTGAATTTAGAAAAGTAAATATAATATAAATTTATCGAAACTATAATAAAAATATTGTTTTAAATTTAGAAAATCAAATTTAATAAAGTTGATTAATTTATAATAATTATTCCGAATTTAATATAATTTATTTATATAATTAAATATATAATTTGGCATGTTTTTTTTTAATTTTTACAGAAATTAAAAAAGTGTGTTCAATGCATATCTGTTATTTTAATTTTTATTTTCAAGGTTTAAACTCACAGAACTAAAATAAAAATATTTTTCTAAATTAAAAGGGCTAATTTAATATTAAATTTCAACAATTTATTTTTGTAAATATTTTTGTATCCTCCTTTTTTAAAAAAAATTATAAATAATGATTTTAAAAAGTATTACTTTACATTGAAAAAAATACTTGCACAAAATTTTTTTTTACTATTTCTAATATATTAAAAAAAATTAAAATGAAATGAAGTAAAATAAATTAAATTAATTATTAAATTTAGAAAGTCAGATATAATATAAATTATCGAAACTGTAATAAATATATTGTTTTAAATTTAGAAAATTAAATTTAATATAAGTTTATTAACATATTTAAAATATTTTTAATTTTATTCATTTTTTTAATTTTATAACAATTGCTCTTTAAAATTGTTTTATACATTAAAATCTATATTGAAAATATTGCTTTAAATTTAGAAAATTAAATTTAATGAGTTAATTAATATATACAAATTTATTTTAATATATTAATTAAATTAAGTTTAATATGAGTTATTTAATATATAATAATTTTATTTGATTTAATTCTATTTATTTATAAAAATAATCTTTATAATTATCTCAAGTTGCACATTTTATGATTTCCATTTGTACTACGCACAATTTTCACCAAATTTTATTCCATCATTATTTTAAATTTTATAAAAAAGCTTTTACAAATAAACTTAAAATTTTCGCTTTTTTAAAAACAATATTTTCAACACTGTTTAATTTTAGGAACTTTAATTTCAAACTTTGCAAAATAATAGAAAAACTTAAAGAAAACACACTTGAAATAAATATAAAATTAAAAACAAATATCTATTTACCACAAACAAACAAACACTAGATAAAAGTATCCTTTAAAATTAATTAAATAATCCCACTATCAAATTATTTAAATATTTTTTTAAATATAAAATTAGATATTTTTAAACAATCAGTAAAATTAAAATTACAATCCATTTGCAATTATACACCAACACTTTAATCCACAAAAAAAATCAACACTTATTAATAAAAAATTAATTAACCCCGAGTAACACAACACTTGATTTTTTTTTTGAAGGTCCTTAAAAAAGCCTCAACACTTTTAATTTATTTTTAAAAATTTTCTAACATCTTACAAAATATTTTAATATTTTTCTCAAAACTCTCGATTTATTTTAATTATCCAATTATCTATTTTTTATCTTTTATCTTCGATGTTAACCCTACGACGACCGCGCGACGAATGATCTCTCCCATAGTGGAGCGCTCCGTCGTTGGAGGGCGCCACAGGAAGAGTGGGGGGAAAAACTACCCCCAATGTTTATATTTTTATTGGGGGGTAGTTGGGGACGGGAAAGGATGTAACATGTTACGACTAACGACGCGATGTCATCATCAGGATATCGCGTGTCATGGGAAAAATTTTGGGGGACGGAAATTTGATTCTAAATTCGGAATATGGATATATGTGGATATGTAAATATATATATATATATATATATATATATATTAGCAAAAAAATATTTTTCATATAAAATGTAGTACAAAAATAACTAAACGATTGCAAATGTGGTGCACAAGTGCAAAGGGAGGCTAACAAAAAAATGAGTGCGCGTAAGGTTCACAAGCGATTGAAGTAAAACTTATTCGCTACTGTACAAGATGGTATTTAAGTAAAAATAAATACATCATATAACAATTTTGAATAATGTTCATTAGTAATATGTTAACACTCGTGATGCACACATTTAATAGTGTCGTCAATCATTATACACATTTATATAATGATAAATTATAAATTATATATTTATAATAATATTAAAAATTTGTATAATATTTAAAAACAATAATGTAATTAAAGTCATACTTCAAATACGACATGATCGGTTTGTCATTGTAATTTGCATTTTGGACTTGAATCTTCATTAGAGAAATGAAGTAATTGCTCATTAATAAATTCTATAAAATGTTAAACAACGCCTAAACAAATATTGTTTTAAGTGGATTATGTAATAATTGTGTTTGAAGAACTTCATGTAATTAAAATTAACATACATTCATTGACTGCTTGTATTTTTTTTACTTTTTCGCTGGCGATATAATCTCATTCTGTAAACAGCTGTAATATGTCTAATAATAATAATAATAAATAATGTCTTGGCAAAAAATATTTTTCATTTTAATAACTTCAAAGATTTATAGAAACTAAAAGTCGATTTTTGATTTTATTTTTAGTTTTGCTCGTCAGTAGAGTCCCTTTTTAATGTTATTTTTAGATTGCTCGTCAGTAGAGTCCCTTTTTCTTTCAGTTTCAATTTTGCTCGTCAGTAGAGTCCTTTTTTTCTTTTTCCTTTAATTATTAATTTAATCATCAGTAGAGTATCTTTGAATTTTATTTCTATTTGGTCGTCAGTAGAGTCCCTTTTTCTTTAATTTTTAGTTTGCTCGTCAGGAGAGTCTCATTTTCTTCCATTTTTAATTTAATTATCAGTAGAGTTTTTTTTCTTTCATTTTTAGTTTTGTGTATAGTTTGCTATGAACAATAAACCAAAAAAAAATTTAGTTTTGCTCGTCAGTAGAGTTCCTTTTTAATTTTATTTTTAGTATGCTCGTCAGTAGAGTCCCTTTCAGTATGCTCGTCAGTATAGTCCCTTTTACCATTAACTTTAATTCAATCATCAGTAGAGTCTCTGTGAATTTTATTTTTATTTTGCTCGTCAGTAGAGTCCCTTTTTAATTTTATTTTTTTAGTTTGCTCGTCAGTAGAGTCCTTTTTTTCATTTTCAATTTTGCTCGTCAGTAGAGTCCTTTTTTTCTTTTTCCTTTAATTATTAATTCAATTATCAGTAGTCTCTTTGAATTTTATTTCTATTTGGTCGTCAGTAGAGTCCCTTTCTCTTTAATTTTTAGTTTGCTCGTCAGGAGGGTCCCATTTTCTTCTATTTTTAATTTAATTATAAGTAGAGTTTATTTTTCTTTTATTTTTAGTTTTGTGTATTGTTTGCTATGAACAATAACCCAAAAAAAATTTAGTTTTGCTCGTCAGTAGAGTCCCTTTATAATTTAATTTTTATTTTGCTCATCATTAGAGTCCCTTTTTCTTTCATTTTCAATTTTGCTCGTCAGTAGAGTCCTTTTTTTCTTTTTACTTTAAGTTTTAATTTAATCATCAGTAGTCTTTTTGAATTTTATTTCTATTTGGTCGTCAGTAGAGTCCCTTCTTATTTACGAATAATATAGAAATAATTTCTAATCAATAAACTTACGTTTAGTACACGGCACAAATGTTTAATTTATTTTATTATTTTCAAGGAACACGGAAAAATATTCCGCTGATTCAGGCATTTTTCATTAAATCAAGATTTAATACTATGATGTAACTTTAAAATGTTTATTTATCTATGCCGATTTCCTTGTTGATATCGGTACACATACAACGACAGATCTCTATTCACATACACGACGATCAATCACAATCGACCCGTATAGAAATGATATCATCGAGAGTGAATGACGAATCTTTGCATTGGCACTTGACTATTATCTCATCTTATCTGCCGTAACGCACTTCCGTTGCATTTGTACGGATTAACACACTAGTCGCGCCTAAAGAAGTTTTACTTCAAAAAAGTGATTACAAAATATAAAAAAAAATTCTAGAGTTGGACAATTCTTGATGAAAATAAATTGTTTTTCAAAGCAAAAAGTCTTCTGTGTATTTATCAAATTCAAATTATAGAAAATTTAAATAAAAAAATAACCTAAAAATTTAAAAAAATGTTAGTGTTGGATGGAAAACTCTTAATAAAAGTAAATTGTATTTTGAAATAAGATTTAAGCTTTTTCTTTATGGTCACAAATTTTAACTGAAAGCGGTATAAATTTAATTGATTTACTAAAATGCATATAAAAAATAGGGGTTAGTGATAAAAACGTAAAAATTTAGGGTTGTACGTATTTTTTAATGCCACATTATAGATAAAATATGGACAAAAAAATCGTCTGAGAATTAAAACAAAAATTTAAGGGTGAATAACCCTTATCACTTAGGGGTGTTAAAAATCTTTTTCATCTTGGGTTTATAATTTGACGTATGTTTTTGTTTGCCCCTCATAGGGTAAATTGTAGTGATTTATGTCAACTATTTATTATAAAGTTTTAGGAAACTTCCAAAAGTTCGTGGACAATACACAAAAAGGTCTATACTAAAGGCATTGTCTAGGTTTCTATTGTGTGCCCTTAAAGGACATCAAAGTTGAATGGACAAGTGGGCCCTTGGTATTGTATTTTATGTACGCCACTGGACAAACAATTATTCTAAAATAATAACATTAACTTAATGAATTCCTGAAAGAAATGTTTAGGCTTTCGCCAGATAAACTTTGAGGTTTTATGTCATTCTGAATCGTTTGACACTGGAATTAAAAATAATATGAGTATTGATATCCACATTTCTTTGTATTTTTATGTATTTTTAAAACAAAATCTGTACTTTTTCATCCCGAATACAATTTCCTCTAGAAGATCACATCATTTTTATACGAGCGTGGGACGACAGTACGAAGAGATGGTTTTTTTGGCTTTTTTTTGACAAAAATTTCCATAAAAATATGAAAGAAATCATATTATGTTTTTATATAAAATATTATTCCGGAAAATCTATATGTTATTCTGGTATGGGAATAGAAATATCAGTAGGAAAATACTAGTTAATCAGAAAACCCATGTGGATTGATTTGTTTTACTTTGTGCGAAAAATTTTCATATAATTATGTATGATGTAATATTATTTTTGTATTAAAGTTATAAGATTCCGCGAAATTTATATATTCTAATGATATAGAAAAATGCTTGTAGAAAAATAAAAAAAACTACTTTTGTGACTTAATTTTGCAAAAATTTTTACAAAAAATACAATTCTTGCATTTAATTTTGCATTTAGTAAACATTAATTTCAGGTCAAACTTTATTTAACTTGTAGTAAAAAATAATTTAAAATCTGTAAATATAAGTATTGATATTTAAAAATTATAATTTTATGAACAAAAATGATTTCCAATTTAATTTTGAAAATACTTTAAAACAATTCCAAATAGATTTGCTTTTTTGAAAACAAGTTTTATAAAAATATAATTATGATATATAAATAGTAAAATTTGTATATGTTATTATATAACATTATAAAACATATATAAAGTCTGTATTATACAAACTTATACAAATTGTATAAGTATTGATGAATTTAATTTTTAAATTAAATTCTAATTATATAAATCATTTGTTTTGGCGCGGAATTAGCTTTGAAATTATATATATATATATATATATATATATATATCATATAAAATCTCATAATATCCCATTAGCAATTTCGTTCATAAAACGTACATATATTTTTTACACAAAGCAATTTTTCGCTCGACTTCAATTCATAATAAAACTTTTTTGGCAACAAAAGTTTTAAGAGGAAGCTTAAAAAGTAAGATATAAATTATGTCGTAAAATTATATAGGATATTTGATATATATATATATATATATATATATATATATATATATACTACCTTTGGATAGATTTATAATCCCCAAAGCGTTAATCAATCCTTCGAGCCCTTCAAGACCTATTTTAAGGACTATCTATATATAATCCTTAGCAAAACCTTATTTTCTACATCCAGCAATTCTTTTTCTTATTTCAGCTGATTCAGCAGAAAAATCACTCTTTGAGCAATTTATTGGCTGTTTTTATAGTTTTTTTCGGCTGCCAAATTAGATGGAATTTATGGACGCAGATCAAAGATAGAAATATAGTTATAGGGCGATTAATTAATTTTATTGGATTTTTTTTTTGTATATTTTGGTTTCGTATTTGTTTCCTAATTGTTACGTAGCACCTACGTCATAAGTGTTTCGTACATTTACCGTAAAATATTAAATATTCCAATAATAAGTTATAAGTTATTTAATAAGGATAATAAGTTGTTTTGAGGATGATCACTTATATATAATAACTCTTGTAACTTTTAAACTACTTGTCTGAATTGTATGAAATATTCAGCAAATATGTTTAAAATTAAATAATTTGCAATCTCTTCTACGATTGTTATGCCCTACAACAACTAGGTATACTTTAAAATCAATTCTAAACGTAAAAGTCAACTTGAAACAGCTAACTTGAACACCTATGTATAATAACACTTGTATCTTTTAAACCGTTTGTCTAAAATAACTCAAATATTCAGCAAATTTGTACAAAATTAAATAATCTACAATTTTGTTTTACATCTTAATGCCCTATAGCAACTCGGTATACTGTAAAATAACTTTTAAAAATTGAGGCATTCGAAAAACTTAAGTTTTAGCAACTCACTTGCGCACTTATGTATAATAACTCTTGTATCTTTTAAACCGTTTGTCTAAAACAACTCAAATATTCAGCAAATTTGTAGAAAATTGAATAATCTACAATTTTGTTTGACATTATAATGCCCTACAGCAACTCGGTATACTATAAAATTATTTTTAAACATGAATCAATTGAGGCATTTGAGAAACTTAACTTACTTGCGCACTTATGTATAGTAACTCTTGTATCTTTTGAACTGTTTGTCTAAAATAAATGAAATATTTTACTAATTTGTCCAAAATTAAATAACCTATAATATTATCTAATAATATGTAACCCTACAGTGACTCGGTATGCTTTAAAATTGTTCTTGAATATAAGTGAATATTATTAGTAATAGATTGTAAATTTGAATCCCGTGCTAAATCTCTTGTAACTTTTGAACCGTTAGTTTAAAATAAATGAAATATTATACTAATTTGTTCAAAATCAAATAATTTCAAATACTGTCTATTATTATAATGCCCTACAACAGTTCGGTGTACTTTAAAAACGTCCACAAAACCAAAAAAATATTATTAGGTCAGACAAGTACAATTTTAAGTTTGAATCCCATGCATTTATTTGCTAAATCTCTTGTAACTTCCAAAGCGTTATTTTAAAGTAAATAAAATATTTGGCAAGTCTGTTTACAATTGAACTGTGTATAATAATGTCTAATATCAAAAATTTCTACAGCAACTCGTTATACTCTAAAATTGCATCGGAAACAGACACTTAATACAAACGCATTTATTTACTGTATCTCTTGTAACTTTGAAACAAGTCGTCTTATTTAAATCATTTTTCGCACAAATTTGTACTAAATTATATTTTACATAAATCCTAGATATTAAAAGTTAATTCTGTAAAGTACAATTGCTTTTTCTATATAGTACAAAGTCTATATTGTGTTTTAAAGTATTAATGTGGTCAGCCAGCATAGTTTTAAATTGTCTTGGATTTTTTTTTAAAAAAATTCATATTGTGTTTTAAAATATTAATGTGATCAGCAAGCATAGTTTTAAGTTGTCTTGGATTTTTTTTTAAAAAAAAGTTTATATTATGTGTTAAAATATTAATGTGAGCAGCAAGCATAGTTTTAAATTGTCTGGGATTTTTTTCAAAAAAAGTTTATATTGTGTTTTAAAGTATTAATGTGAATGGCAAGCATAGTTTAAAATTGTCTGTTTTTTTTTTAAAAAAAAAAAGTCAATATTGTGTTTTAAAGTATTAATGTGGTCAGCAAGCATAGTTTTAAATTGTCTTGGATTTTTTAAAAAAAAAATTATATTGTGTTTTAAAGTATTAATGTGGTCAGCAAACATAGTTTTAAATTGTCTTGGATTTTTTTTAAAAAAAAGTTTATATTGTGTTTTAAAGTATTAATGTGGTCAGCAAGCATAGTTTTAAATTGTCTTAATTTTTTTAAAAAAGTCTATATTGTGTTTTAAAGTACTATACAGAAAATGGATTTGGTTACGTATAAATATTTTATCTAAATTATAATTTTCTACTCCCACAATCTAAAATAATCGACAAAGAATTTTATTCAATACAAAAACAGACAGACAGATAAAGTTCAAAAACAGGCTCAAAATTCAAAGGATGATATTTTCATTGATATCAGAGAACGTTTGATGTTCTATTCTAAAAATACAATTTATATCAAATCTTATATATACGTTACGTATACGTTTGGAGAGATTTGAAGGAAAAACTGAGAGAAAATTTAGTTTCAGAGATAGAACTTGATTTCTTTTTCAATCTTTGGAATAGATAGAAAAAAAAATGTAAGCTCTTCAAATAATATAGATAATATGCTGAAACAAAAGTTATAATTT